>NW_027108832.1:59839-107614 GCF_000696795.3 Halyomorpha halys | reverse complement strand
AATAAATAATATATAGTATTTATAGACATTTTAATGAATAGTACATTTATGTGAGAGGTACCAGTTCTTACAAGGATTTAGTTTTATGCTATCTTGTAAGACCATTTCCTTGGCCATGTTGCACTTTATTTGATCGGAGTATAGCCATTTATCTATAATGAAAGCTTCTTTCCGATTGTGTACTTGGAAGAACAGTTATTGAGCTTAAGTGGTCTAACCAGTTATAGGTTTCGTCCTATTGGTCCTTCTATATCTTTCCCCTCACCTTTGGCCAATGTAGGCTTTTATTCTGCTTATGTATGGACCAATGACATATTTCCAACTAAATAAAAATTGTTTACTGTGAGTTGTTTTATTATTGTTGACCGATTGTTATCTTCAATAATTGTATTAATATAGGCACAAACTATTGAACGTGTTTTTTTGGATTCCGATGGGGAAATGTCCCTGAATAGTATTCTAATTCCATTAAAATTTTTATACCATTTTTTAAATGAATATAGTTGGTAGTTATTATATTTACGTCTTGAATAATCTCTACTTAATTTAAAGTCCATAGTTCAGATGCTTAAATATCTAGGAGAAGATGAACTGTAAAGAAAAATAAAGAAAGTATGATAAAAAATAGTTTAAAAAAAATAAAAAAAGATTAGAAGCCTATATTCGGTAACATAAACAAACGTAATCACTTTGAATAAGATAAAGGTTCTGAGTAAAGTTTATTAGATATACTTAACCAAAATGCGTCATTTCCTACCAATCTCATTTTTTTGTTGTCTAAGTAAAAAAAAAGTCCGTAGTTGTCCAAGTAAAAGATTTGCAAAATGTAATGTAGTTAATTTATTTAAGTAATAATTAAAAAATAATAAATAATTATTATGAGAATAATATTGTCAAAGCAACCATGGAAACACGAAAACATAGTAATAGTTGATTTTTACTAAAGATATATATTAAGAGGAAAATTTTTCATCTTGAATTATAAAAAAGTTGTCATTCTGAACCTAGCAAGGATTATGTGATGCGCTTAGTGCACCTTCTGGTGTTCTTCTTAATTGTGTAATTCTTTTCTCAATAAGGTCTGCAGTTATTGGACTACGTTTATGATGCAGCAGATAGATTTTTTATATATTTTTTTCTATCACTATTCTGTCAGGATCCATTTAGAATAATCTATTACGAAGGCCCGGTGAAATGCAATTTCTCAATACAGTTTCTTGTCGTTTTAAAGCGTTATATTTTTATAAGCAAGTCCCTTGATGGGACTAGAGGCATGCTTTTAAACTTCTAATTTTATTACCCTTGTAGAAGTTAATATCATTCCACCACTTCAGGCTGTCATTTTTTTTTAATGATTTAATGGCTATCTGTACTGGAGGAACGCTTTTAAAGGATAGAAGAAAATCCCTCCAAGATCCGACAAAACCTATTATTTATATGACATTTTTCACAGTTCTTCTTCTGAAATGCTTTTCCCTTCATCTCCTTTACTCAGTGGAACGTAAGATGATTCAATTGAATTATTATTAAAAAGAAACTATATACAATTAAGTTACGAATCATCAAAGATAATCGAGACATAGTTAAAAGTTATGCTTCTAAAATAAAAACAACGAACGGTTGTTTAAAACCTAACATTTTCTTTTTGTGGTTGAATGCGTTTCGTTTTGATTTATCATTTATTTATATATATGTAGAAGATACCAATTATTATAGGATAAACTTCATAACCACCCAAACCCACTAGTTTCCAATCTTTTTTCCTCTTCCCATTCCTGACAATCCTCCGAGGTGTCTTCAAGAGAAGATAACCTTCTAATGTTAGAGTCCTATCCATGGCTAGTTTCTCTACACTTCGGTATCATACCATTGTAATCTAACATCACTTATTGTATATATTTTTAATTTAGTAGTAAATATCAATCAATAAAATATATATTTTGTAATTTTGTCATCGGTTTTATGAAAGTTCTAACCCAATATATTTTTATTTCGCCAACTGCATTTTTGAAATACAACTACCTACAAATATCCAACTTATACATAGTTTATTTATTCGTTTTTTTTTGCTTTTATATTCCCGTTCCTAACACTAACAAATTATATAAAATATAAAGCTATTTTATTTATTTAATTCACTATTCTATTCATGCACTGGTTACTATTCAATATAACCAATATTGCCATAAAATGATTACCACTCTTATTCACGAAATTGGAATCAAGGTGATATGTGAGCAGCCTTAAAAAACTAAATGCTAATTAGTATACAATTTGGGACCCATAGGGTATCTTATGCCCAGTTATTTCTAAGGTAAAAATATATTTACTAGAATTGCTAGTATGGAGTCTAACAGGACTATAGTCTCTTAGATAAAATCAAATAAAATTGGTAAAAACTATATAATTTAGACAATGTGAATTGAGCAGTCTTGATTGGATACGTCTACTGTAGTTTCATGTTATTGTACTCGTGGAAGAAGGCATATGTGGTACACTGTCCTGTTCTATAATTGAACAAATTAAACTGTTTCTTGGACAACGGTAGTGCAAGGAAGGGCTTTGTTCATGATCACATCGATCCCATGTCGAGTTAGAGTGCACCTTACTCTGTGTAGTGACTATTAGCTCAGTGACTATTATGCTCCCACCATGATATAAATCTTTTATTAATTATGTTTTAATTATTAACCTGAAGAAAGGATAGGGGGATGAAAAAGTTTGTGATGATATTTCCTTTTTTATATGAAAAGTAAAAATAAATATAACATAATAAAGGAAGCTTATTAAATAAAATTATAACAAAAATACAACAAAGATTATGTAAAAATTGACAGTTATTTTTTTAATAAGCAGTACCTAAAACCTATCGTAGTAATTAACTGCAGGTTTAATGAAAGGATATGAAACTAGAAACTTCTGGAACTAAAATAAAATACAAATAAGGATACCTTATTATTAATGCGCAACGTATTTGATAATCCTAAAGATTGAATCTCAATAACATTAATTCCCAATGATTATTCTCCAATTATATTATTTATTTATTTATTGGCTAATATACCCTGGAGAAAAGAAATTGGTTGTTAGAAAACCAAAGAAATATTCGTAAGGGTTTGTTCAGTTCTGAAGAATGGTGTAGTTACGTGAAGATAGAATCGGCAGATCCAATTTCAGTAACCGAAATAAAGGTTAAAAAGAATCGTACAAGGAAGAGGGCCAAGCATGGAGAAAACCAATTCAATTCGGCCTAGTCCCTTCATGGGATGGATATCTCTTAGGATACAAGCCTATCTTTGGTCCCTTCGTGGTTC
Organism: Halyomorpha halys; assembly: GCF_000696795.3. Lineage (NCBI taxonomy): Eukaryota > Metazoa > Arthropoda > Insecta > Hemiptera > Pentatomidae > Halyomorpha > Halyomorpha halys. Next base: position 104,300 of record NW_027108832.1, on the reverse strand, counting down.
ATGAAGTTTGGATCATGATAGTGAACACTTCGTTTATAGCCGTCGATAAACAAAGAGCACCATCAACTCTGTTACTAAGTTATTCATGGATTATCTTGATACAGTATTCGATCGATGACTCCATTAAACAAATTTATCAACATTTCCAGACGTGGGCATTAATATTCATGAAATGAAATTAAAATGGAAACATGAATGATGGGGACAGGGAAAACTGACAGGCAAAATGGTCTAGAGCAGGGATCCGCGGGCCGCACCGGCGGGTTATTCTTTTTTGATATTTCTTCAGCTCTTCATATTTTTTCTTAGTTTTTTTTTTTTTTATCAACAATTGCACTGGGCAACAGTGATATTGCGAAACAAGGTTTCTGTGTAATTCAAATCTTCTAAATATAGTAAAAATATCATATATGCTAATTGACTTCAGTGTGACATTAAAGGTTATTCATGCTCTATTTTGAAACCTGTAGACTCCTAGCTACTTCCTTGATATTCGACCAATTTGACTCATTTTGTACTATATATTATACTTTGCACTATTCATCTTCTGTTTCCCAAGAGACACCTCCATTTTCCGATTTTATGGAGAGGTAAAACGGCTTTACTCTTCTTTCTGTCGTAAATATTTTTTGTCATTCTTCCTGTACCAATTTATTCAACCACGCATTTCAGATCTCCCTAAATTGAAATCCTATGTTCATTCCTGTAATGCCCGTTGTAGGTTTCAGATTTATATACAACGGCCCACCGAACTGCAGCTTTTGACAGATCTTTCCTTATCAGATTCCCTTCTCAATTGAATTCAATCTCTGCTCCCATCCATCGCTCCTGTGCTCCTCTCACTTTCAAAATCCCGCTTATTTCATCATAAATTATTCACCCAGTTCCAATTGAATAAAAATACTCTCCGAAATATTTTGTCTTCTAGTTAGTTAATATGATACGTTTATTTTTTTCTATTTAAAGCATTAAAAGTTAGATTATTATGATGTCTTTTTTTTTTGTAATGAATTAAATATTTTTTACTTTTACTTGATACTCAATGACTCTAAAGCCCACTTACTACTTTTTTTATTATTATACTACAGCGGCAGGTCCCAGAATAAATAAAAAAATTAACATTATTATTGTTACTGGAGGAGGTTTAAATTTTATTTATTTTTTTTTTAAGAAGGTAGGAGTATTTTTCATACTAAAAAACTTTTATTATTTGTTTATTGAGAGCCTGACTAGAAAAAAAAAGTATGCGTTTCGAATCATGTAACAATGATAAATCTTGTCTGAGGCTTTGCCTAATTGCATTACATAATCTTTGAGGTAAATCTTCACCGTATAAAATGGGTTATTTAGCAGCTGACTGTACATTTGGGTTAGCCGAAATACGTATTTAATATCGATTCATACCTTTATATGGACAGCAAACAAGCAGGAATTAACAAAATGATTTGCTGGCTCACACCTCTCAGCGGCACACCAAATGGAGGCCCTTTGCACCCTCTTGGATACCAGTATCCACGTGTTCCCACCCAAGTTTTACAACTTGATATAGCATCGAATCTAATTTGTTTACAAAAAGATTGTTTAACTAAAGCACTTTTATTTCTTCGTCATTTTTCTTTACTGACTTTCTCTATTATGTAGACAAAGTGGCAGGGATCGTTAATACAAGATTTAAGCAAATTATTCATACAAAAGAACCAATTAACAATGAATTTTATTGACACATCAGAATTATTCATTCGACTTATAGCAAATGTTTTAACAAATTACTTATTTAACAAGACGATGTACTTTAAGGATTATTATGTCTGAATAAGCCAATAAAGAATTCATTTGTAGTTTTATGAAATTGGCCACAGACCAAACTCAGAAACAAGTTAAAGATAATATATGAGCTTCAAAAATATCAATTCCACAGACAAGTCTTGCCAAATAATGAAATTCTGTGAATATGTTCGCTATATTGCATCCGACGATCCTTAAGAAGAACTTTTAGGATTATTGCCACTCAAAGCCAACATATTACATCCCACTCACTAAAATAGTCTCAGCAGAAATTCATCCAATCTAGATCACTTTGAATTCCAAAAAAAAGGATTTTTTTTCTATTTATAAGCGTAAATTTAGCGCGAAGTGATAAATTTAACTACCGCATAATCCACCAAGAAACTCTTAGAGCCTAAACTGGGCCAAGTTATGAATTTATTAATTAGGATTGTTATCGACGTTGTAACACAAAAGCTTCATTATCGTCAATTCAAGAACTTTGTGAAATGGACTGCGTATTCAGATCTTCCAATAACGTTATACTTGAAATCTTTGTCACTAGTGAAAACTTTCAATAGATCAAATGTTCTGATACCACTGGATGAACGGGTTTTCTCTCTATGGCGATAACAATAAAGTATACACACTTGCTAGAGTAGAAAGGGTAATAAAAATCCACTAAAATTTATTATAATGATTATAAATAAATTGTCTTATATCTTGGATTCAAATTCACTTAGTATAATCCGATTTGTACTATTTGAAACAATGAATATTTGATGTTGACTTCGCCACCTAGGATCTACGAAATTTCATGAATTTGTCAAAATATCTGTACATAATAGATAAACATGTGGCAGATTTTTATTATGAATCCTAAAATCTTTTTCTTTTTTTTAAATTTATTTATTGATATTTACAACTGTATCAAATATATAAAATAAGTAAATGTGATTTGAGTTATATTACAATGGCATGATACAGGCATGTGGAGATTGTAGGTTCCACCCATTGGTAGAACTCCAACCTAAAATCTTAAATACATTTTCTTTTATCTTAAATTCAAATTTACTTCGTTGAATACTATTAGTCCCATTTTCTATATTTTAGCATGTTTTGATATCATAAAAATATGAAATCTATTACTTTACTGCCCTAGGAGGTTTCGAGCTACAATTCTGCCATTTCGCGAGAAAAAAAAAAGCGATGGGAGAAAACGGAGTATTTTCTGTTTTAGCAAACAAAACATATGATAAAGATAAAACTATAATCATCAATTTTTTTATTGAAAGAAGATAGTTGACCGTATATTGAACTAGATTGTAAGAAAACAGCCTGGGAGGCGGTCAAAACATTTTTTTTTATTTATTTAATGTAATTTACAACTGTACAAAATAATACAATAAGTAAATATGTTGTATGTTTAATATACACTTTATAATCTTGGGAAGGAACCACCCATTGTTGGTACTTCAAACATTAATATAAATTAGAAGGTCCCGTGGCCATCTTCATTTCAGACGCCTCGGAGGATTATCAGGGATTGTTAAGGATGGAAGATTAAGAATTAATGGGTTAGGATGGTTAAGGAGTTTGGAATAAAAAGACGCATATCTGTTTTGGGACAATTCTGCAACGAATGGGATGTTAAGGTCTTTGTGAATGAGTTTATTTGTAATTTAATAAGGAGCATCAAGGATTTTACGTAGGATTTAGGATTTAAGGATTGGATGCGGGAGAAATTTGATGGTTTGGTGGAGCCCCAGAGTTTAATTCCATATGTCCAAATTGGTCTAATTATCGTAGTGTATACTAATTTTTTGTAGTGAATGGGAAGTTTAGAGCGTTTGTCAAGTAAGTGCTACGGAGTCTACGAGAAGTTTCTTGTCGTCTCAGTCTTGTGTGTGAATTCCAAGTAAGTCTCTTGTCAAGTTGGAGTCCTAAGTATCGAATCTGTTCAACAGGCATAAGTGGAGTATTTAGAAAGGAAACTGTAGGACAGGAGGGTAGAGGTTTACGACGGAGAGTAAAGGTGATCTGATAGGATTTATCAGGATTTATTTTGATTCACCAGTTTTGACACCATTCTTCAATAGATGTTATGTGTGCCTGTAGTGTTTGTGATGCATTAATGGATCGTTGTTTACACACAGTATACATGTGTCATCAGCGTATGTTGTTAGGACTGTGTTAGGGGTGTCAGCTGGGTTGGGATGTCAGCTGTATAAAACGTATAAAGAATGGGACCTAAGATACTACCTCGGGGAACACCGGCGGACTGAGAAAAGAGAGACGAGTAGGCTAGGTTATGATTTACTTTAAAGGTTCTATCAGTGAGGTAGGAACGGATTATAAGGAAATATGTAGGGGATAGCAATGCGGTCAAAACAAAAAGTAGAAAAACTATTAAATGTTAACTAACGTTTCGCCTTACTTTACAGGGCTGATCAACCTAAAACAAGGTTTAAGACAGTTTTAAACCTATCTTCCTACAACATAAAATTTTAGGACGTAGACGCGTGTTATCAGCCGAAGAAGGTAATTTTGGCTGAAAATAAAATTATGACAAGAATAAAAATATAATTTCGTTAATGTATGTCCAAAATAACTAACTTATAGAATAAGGTTTTCAGGTTTATGAAAAGAAGTGTCATGGCTGCTACTGAGGTTCTAGGTAGTTATCTCTCTTGGTTTATTCCTTGACCACTCTGGTATTCCAACCCAGCTGACACCCCTAAAACAGTCCTAACAACATACACTGATGACACATGTATACTGTGTGTAAACAACGATCCATTAATGCATCACAAACACTACTGACACACATAACATCTATTGAAGAATGGTGTCAAAACTGGTGAATCAAAATAAATCCTATCAGATCAACTTTACTCTCCGTTGTAAACCTCTACCCTCCTGTCCTACAGTATCCTTTCTAAATACTCCACTAACGCCTGTTAAACAGATTCGATACTTAGGACTCCATCTTGACAAGAGATTTGGAATCCACACACAAGACTGAAACGACAAGAAACTGCTCGTAGATTCCGATTGCTACAACACCTACTTGACAAACGCTCTAAACTTCCGTTGACTACAAAAAATTAGTATACACTACGATAATCAGACCAATTTGGACATATGGAATTGAGCTCTGGGGCTCCACCAAACCATCAAATTTCTCCCGCATCCAATCCTTAAATCCAAAATCCTACGTAAAATCCTTGATGCTCCTTATTACATTACAAATAAACTCATTCACAAAGACCTTAACATCCCATTCGTTGCAGAATTGTCCCAAAACAGATATGCGTCTTTTCATTCCAAACTCCTTAACCATCCTAACCCATCAATTCTTAATCTTCCATCCTTAACAATCCCTGATAATCCTCCGAGGCGTCTGTAAAGAAGATGGCCACGAGATCTTCTAATTTAAATTAATGTTTGAGGTAACACCGATGGGTGGTTCCTTCCCAAGATTTTCAAGTGTAAATGAAACATATAAAATAGTTACTTATTGTATTTATTACTTGTACAGTTGCAAATCACATTAAGTAAATAAAGAAAAAAAGGTTATGAAAATAAATCAGTTGTAGTATGCTTATTTGTTGGGTGAAAACATTTATGCTATTTGTATTTATGTGTTTGTGGTTAATGCGTACTGGAAGGGTTTTCGAGATTTTTAAAATCCATTTAGACTGCTAGATTCCGAAATGATCACCATGATGCTAGTTAATACTGTTGTTGGAATACGTTCCCTTGTCAATCGAACCCAAACCGAGCACAACCACATTATCATCCTCCTTGCTAGCGCCCGTGTAAATGTCAGAGTCAGCGCAGTTGGAAGTGAAAGTACATGTGCATATGTTGTAGGTTATAGCAGCCATTATTTAGATAGAATGAATTTGTGGTTCTATATTGTCATGTGACATGCGTTTGATGTTAGTATGAGGGTAAAATATTGTTTCTGACAATATTTTTTTTTTTAACTCGGCTTTAGTCGCTAGTCTGTTTCACTCTCACACATCAATATTATCTCTTCCTGTTTTCAAACCGAGATGAAATAACATTAGTAATTACATAACAATGTAATATACATATAATTATTACTTTTGTGCTAAAACAAATTCAGTTGGTGTGGCAATTCATTAAAACGTCTAAAACAAATTAGCCATTACAATACTTTTCATTAACAACTTTGTTTTTCCATGGAAAAGTTTACATACTGTTTTTTATTCGAAACAAAATTATGAAACCAAAATTTTTTTTATTGTATAAGATAGGCTTGGAATGCAAATATGGTATTTTACGCTTCCCTCAATGAGATTAAAAGCGTCTAGTAAAAAACTAAAGTTTGCAATAATCAATATGAGCGGCGTTTTTAAAAGCTATTTATAATAATAAAACCGAAAATTCCGCGATAAGAGAAAATCTCACACCCACAAGAGCGGTGTTTATCGAAAATTATCTGTATGTATACCAGAGTTGGGCGAAAAGAATTGAAGAATCGCTTGACAAGAAACGAATCAATTTTTATTCGAAGTTTATATTTGTGAGTTTTTTACACGAATAATCTTTTATTCAATAAAAAAAACGACTACAAATTAGGAATACTTTTTTAATCAAATGTTTGAAATATTATTTCAATCGAATTAAAAATAGTCTAATAAATAACATTTAATGGAATAAAAATTAGATTTTTTTAAGTTTTTCCGATTTCTAATGTATGAGGGTCTCATTATATATTTTTTAAACGAGTAGAAAACGAAAATGCTATCGATTTAGAGATCGGGAATTGATTAATTTTTAGCTTTTCTGATTACTAACATATTAAGGCTCCCTCGCATGTTTTCTAAGATGCGGAAAATGAAATTGTTTTCGATTTTATAGCATTTGAGGCCCAAATATATTTGGAATAAGAAAATTTAAAATGAATTAATACACGATGTTAAAATCGATTGTCACAAATCACATTTACTTTCCAAGTTGAAACGTGGGTATTTAAAGTAAAACATGTATAAGAACCATGGTGTAAAAGACTGGAAGTAAAACGCTCAGTGGCAATATGATTTTTACCCATTTGCCATGCTATACACACTAAGAAATTAACCGGGCCCGATAAAAATGTCGACAAAGCTAATGATAAAAACAGTTCTACTTAAATATTTGTTCACAATTATTCCATGTATTTCATATCCGAAATTAAAAGAAGGAATTTTTATTGGTCCACAGATACGTAAACTACTGCTAGGACATTGAAAAACTACTAACGAAAAAAATGCTTGGGATTTCTTTCAAATGTTTCGGTAAAAAAAAAAAAATATTGCTGATTTATTAAAAAACTATTATGGAATGTGTGAGACTATACCACATAAGATATATTCACATTTGGAGTTTTTCCCTGAAACCCCCGAGTGTTGAATAGGGTGAGCGTTTTCACCAAGACTTTAAAAATTTTGAAGATATACACAAATGTTTATGGGACGAAGGTGTGTTTGAGGACTACTGCTGGTCTATTTTAAGAGAAACAGAGTGAGAAAACTGTAACAGAAAAGTAAAATTAATCATTTCTAACGTTTTCTTTTTATATTACACGCTTTTATTTATTTTTAAATATTCAAAAAATATTTTTTGAACTAGGTGTGACAAATTATTTTCAATACAATGCACACATACCTGTAAATAGCGCTCTATAATCTATAAAAACAAATACATTTTGTTAAAAGTATAAACACCATGTAAACTTTATTTTAAATTTACTAATTTTTTTAGTCTATACATGCCGCAATATTTGTTTTATCATCACTTAAAAGTAAGGGTATGGTTTTCGAATGATCCTTAAATGCCTCTCTATCTGATCGGGATAGGAGTTGAGAGACAATGTATAAGAAATTACAGCAACAATAAGAGGAAAAAAAGAGGGGATGAGGAAGAAGAAAGGGCCAGAGTGAAGAGAGGCCGGGACTATTTTTTCTGAAAAGTTTTCAGAAGAAAAAATCTACTTTCTTTTAGCTGCCTCCGCCAAAAGGATTTTATTTCTACTGTTCCAGGACAGTTTGTTGTCCCCTTCATTTCCTCCCTATGTCGGACACTGGTCACTCGGGGATATTTAGATCCTCCGGAATTCCTTTTTCTGTTTTTTATTTTGTTAGCACAAAGATACTATTAGCATTCTTGTATTTCTTTCTTTCTTTTAAAAGTTGAGATGGAGATAATCTTTAATCCTTTACAGTGTATACAATATAATCCGTTTTATAATTAATCATTTTTAGTAATGGTAAGGCGAACATGAAGGCATCCTGAAAAGGTCTGTTTAATTCTGATAATCCCCTATCTATTGAGATATTAGAATAAAAACTGAATTATTTGTGGCAAAATAAGTGCTGTAGGTACTTATAACAGGAGGTGATAAGTTAAGCAATGTAAAAATATAATTGTATAAATATACTTTATAAAGTACAGTAAAACCAACTGAATATTAGTGGTATGCCAAAACTGGGTACAGTGGTGTTAGTTAGTTCAGAAATCAATTGTTTCTTTAATTTACTAAAATATATAAAACTAATACCAAATAGAACAGTAAATTATTATAAAACCTTTCATTTTTGAACCTTATTTATTAATTTAGCGAAAATATTAACTAATTCTTTATTTATTTTAATATTAGATTACAGGTGCATGTTCCATACACTCATACTCAAATACATCTAATTAACTTAGTGATAAGCCAGTATACGTGGTGACACTTTACAACCACGGTAGTAACTGTCAATTGCACTGTAATGGTTAAGCTGTAAACTAGTTACAAAAATGAAATTTAACGGTATATGTAAATACGGTACTATTATACAGTACAACTATTGCAGTAGCCACGACAGTTCCTTCTGTGTTTGTAAAATGTTACAATGTAAACTGACAGTAGCTTCAAATGCCGCTACATGTAATAACAACTATCATGCCGGACTTAGTGCGACAGTTGGGGATTAAGGGTGTGGGATATACTAGAACACAGAGTATAACATGACATGTGAATTATAATTAACATAGCGGATGGTTCAGTGATGTATAGTTGTATAGTTGTATATTTGTATAGTTACTTCATGAGTGGATTTATGTGGAGGCAGCTTAGATTTATAAAAGGAGCCTCAAGCGAAAGATGCTGGAGAATGTAACAGCCCTCATGGAAGGGGTGGCATCTCAAGAGCCGATTACCGACGAGGATACTTGTCGAGGAAGCCGATAATGCCTCCTTATTATGGTTAGTGGCGCCAGGAGTGCGCACATTAAAAAACCTTTTGTAAAAGGCATTAGAGGTTTTTTTTTCGAGTCTCTCATGATGTCACGAAATATACAAGTGGCAATTCAATGAAATAATTAAATATATTTCATTTTCTGAATCCTTATAGGAGTCATTATTAGAAAAAATTATTAATTTTAACAATTGGTAATTGTTACGTCCTACATGAAAAAAATGATTTTTAAGGAACAATATACATTAATGCTGGTTTTAATACGTTCACGAAAATATTCCTTGTTAAAGATAATAAAAAATATTTCAATTTTTTTTTTATTGTGTTTTTTAAATATGTTTTGGAAAAAAAAAAATCATATTCGGGGCAATGGAAACCTTTAAGAAATGGAGGGCAGTAGGCTACCACCTTCGCCATTATTCCTTTAAAAAAATCTGGCCTGGAAAAAAAAATAGACTTTTCTTTTCTTCAAATTTCTAGCGAGGAATATTTTTCGCATTTCATCCTAGAAACATTTCTGTACTGGTGAAGTCGTCCAACTTTAATAAAACAGATTATAATAAATCAAACACGGGCTGAAACATGGTGCCCATAACGCTTCAGTATTACAATGAAACATCAATGCGTGTTGGTCCAAATATATTTCTAATATATATGCACACAGAGATGGCGAGGGCTGCAGTCAAGAATGAAGAAAAAATAATAATAATAATTTATTTATTTTCTCCCGACACACAGTGCATATATTTAAAATTTATATTCAAAATATATTTTTACGAGTTATTTACTATGGGGATTTTTAAGCTAATCCTGAGACTACTGATGTATATATGTATTAAACTGTTTACATTTTTCTGTGAGGCCATATAAAGGTTAAACTTTAAGAATTAATTCCTTTTGAGATAACCACATTATCAGTTACAATTTGTTTTACTTCCCGTATGCGTCTATTCATTATGGAAAAAAACACCTAGTCATGGAATATTAGTACCAACGTATCTTTAATACTTAAAAAAAAAAAGGGAAAGTTTAGTAAATATAATCTTAATTCAAAAAAATATCACGAAATTTCAGTTTTTCCTAATTTTAAAATGACTTTTCTGAATTTTTATTTCAAACTTAGAATTAGATACTTCAGATTCAGAATCTGATTACTTGTTGTAGTTTTGTATTAATATAATTATGATTGTTTTTATTTTGAAGCTCTGATTTTTTTTTTTACCATAATATCTACCTATTTTGAACCCTTATATTATGTCTAAATCTGTAGCCGTAATTTGCATAACTTATTAGGTATAATTTGTTTTATTTACAGAAAAAAGTTGTATATAATCTTTAGAAACTAAATAGCTGTGCGTCCCGTCGTTAATGGGTTATTATTAAACACCAATCGAGTCACCCATCTCCATTTGGGTATGTTGGTAATAGGTTTCTTGCAATAATTCATCAACTACGGGTTTTTTTCCACTAACCCCGTAGACCCGAAGCACCGTGTGACGTTTCGATCTGCGTAGTTGGTCTTCATCAGGGTGGTTAGGTGGGAGTGAAAACAGAGATCTCTCAAATGACAGTTAAGGAATTGACAGTTGGTGGTGAATTAACTTTAAAATTACCCTAAATTTCAAAATTGGAATGTTAATCCAGATTATTATTTTTTTTATCCTTCATATTTCTAATTATCGTTCGTTCAAAGCTAGAGTTTATTTCTGGTTCCATTCAGACACATATGCAAATAGTATATGCGTGCATAAAGGTATTTCAGCTTTAACGTTTACATACATAGTGTTCCTCAACATCTTTTATTTTTTTCTTTCAGCAGAAATCATGCACTTATCTTCAATCACTTCTATACATGATTTTATCCACTTTTTTCTTTCTTTTTTTAAAATAAATAGCAACTTACATTTTCTTTGTTTTTATATGTATATATTTTTTTACTTCTTTTTTTAGCAAATTTTTACTTGGATAAGTTTTGTATATCCTTTGGCATATAATGTTCCATAAAATTGCTTGCTTGAAGTTATCTATTTGAAGATGCTTTTATTTTTTAACCGGCTGTTATTTTATTAGAATGTAAATGTATGTCTGGTGGCAGTGTATGAAAATTGTTTTTATGATTTCCATAATACCTAATTAAAAATATATATTAGTTATATGTTTAGATATTTTTATGTGTATCTATAATTTAGAATTTTGTGAATTGTTTATAATTTTGTTATAACGTTATGTTAATAAATCATAGAATTACTTTTTAAATATCTTATATTCTGCTTATTTAAAATCATAAAGAACTGAGACGTTCCCTGTCATCATACATGGAGGGTTAAGTTTCATTCGTGCAGTAACATAGTAGAACTTCGACTAGGTTGGTGTAATTTCCTTCTGGATCAAGTATTGCTAACTATACAATAAGATATATCGTTTTTGTGTTGGACATAGTTATATATTAATAAGTCATATAAAATTGATTTCCTTCAATCCTGAATTATTTTTATGTGAAATTGGGCTTTCCGTTTTGAAATTATATGAAAATAACCTTATTCAAATAAGGTCGAGAGTTTCACTGAGAGAATAATAAGATCATGATGAGAAATTCGTCAACTACTTCAAATTCTAGATATTTTACGTCAACCTCTCGAAAACCACAAAAGCGCAGTGTAATTGCTTTCCGGAGTTGGGGGATCAGTTCTTGCTGAGGAACTCCATAGTTCCATAGATAAACTTTTTAATGTTATGAACCTTGAGGAAAGCTGCCGGTGATTTCTTTGCGGAGTTGAGCAATGACAGTCCTATTTTGCATATCATAGGATTTTTGGGGTTTCTTGTTAGAAACTTTCCGAATATAAATTGTTGAAAGGGCGAAAATATTTTCAGCGCTGGGATCTGATCCACAAATCAGTGGTCTGGGGGGGGGAGAGGAATGGATATTGAATCAGCAGCTCGGTTATAAATTATGAATTTTTTCCGCAGTACATACGCAACACGTGGTCCGCAACTGCGACCGCTTGCTGTAATATCCGATCGGGATTTATTTTCCTTTTTTTTTGTTATAATGACGAAATAACATCGGCTATATAACTGCAAATATCTACCACTAATAGTAATAAAATGAATATAAATAAATACATCGAAGCTCCAAACAAAGATTATGAAAAGTAACTTATATGAATTATATTTATAATACGAATTAATTGGAGTTCTACTAATGAGTATATTCTCCATTAGCCCGTATCATATTATAATTCCGTTATTCCAATCATATTTATTCGTTGTATTTTTATTTTCAGTTAATATAGTTGTAAATTTTAATAAATAAATAAATTAAAAAACCAATGACAAGATAAAAAAAAGAAAGATATTCTTTTTGCATGGATACTATAAATGCATTTAATTCAATATCGTTGAAAATAATAATGATTTTAGTTTCTGGCAATTAAGCTGCCCATAATTATCGTTCCGATTCCGGTCGAACGTTCAGAATGAATTTTCGGCAGTAGGTATTCCAAGCTCATAATTATTACAGCCCGGTGAAAAAAAAAAATATTTTACCCCAATTTTCAATTAATTTAATGAAAAATATGTATAATCACTAGTTAAAATTGGTGAGCCATCTAGCTATTGTTAGGGGTCCTAGAAAATGGTGGCTATGACAAAGATTATTTTTTTATTCGGAGCTCCATATCTTTAAGACTATCTACAAAACTAGAAAACCTAATGAACATTATTTAAAGCAGAATAAATTTGCAAAAATATGATCCCTAATAGAGCTGTTTACGTTGAATAGCTGGTGATTTGTAAGATATAGGTAGGAGATATCCCATAGTAAATTCACTAACTTTTTTTTTTTTTTTTTTTATGAAATGTTGCATCTAAAAAACTGTATCTCGGGAACTATTGAACGTAAAATGCTCTATTAGGGCTCATATTTTAGCAAAAATAATTTACTTAAAATTATGTTTTATTAGGTTTTCTAGTTTTGTAGGTAGTCTTGATGGCTATACAGGTCCAAATGAAACATCAAATTCTATTTAACGTTTTGAATCAGCCGAAATTGTCAGTCTGTAAGGCAGACTTATCAATTTGGACTAGTGACTATACATAGTTTTTATTAAAGTTATCAAACATTTGGGTGAAATAACTTAATGTTTAATCTCTTGGGCTCAACGATGTGACCAGCCCTGGACGGTGGTAGTAGCATCCAGTATCAGCAGTTTCAGTCGATTTGCCCTAAAGCATCGCTTGATTTTCTTAATATTTAGCATAAATACTTCTAAAAGTCAGGGAAAAAAAACCGTTTGTGTTGGGATTTTAATTTTTTTAATACCAATGTTATTGCTTATATTGGTATTATTTCTGTGGGATTAAAAATTGCAGCTATGACCAAATTCGTTGTTTTAATTTTATTTAAATTGGACTATAAAATTCCTTAATAAATTTAAACCATTAAGTTTGTGTAAACATTTATATTGGTTTTCTTTGTGAGATACTAACAATCATAGTGAGGAGATTAAATAATGTTTTAAAAGAAAAAAATTATCAATTACATACAAACATTTTTTTAAAATTTGATTCACCATCTTTTTATTTTTTCTTACCCTCTCATTCCGCTTTCAGGCCCAAAATTAAAAACACAGTGCTTAATTTATTTATTTTAATCATTGAAATTTCAGAGATACAGCACCCCCTTCATTAAAGAAATTTTTTTTTTATTTAAGCTCTTTTACAATTCCATATAATATATACTTGCACTTACTATCGGTTCATAGAAAAAGTCAAACATTTAATTTCCTTTTTTAAAAGTATATTAGAATAATTATTGTTGATTAAGGTAGGTAGTTTTCTAATTAGTTACAATTAGGGGTGGAAGAGAATGAATCTCGTAGAGCTAGTAGGTAAAACCGAGTTTGAATATGAATCCATTTGGAATTGTTCCACGGGGTTTCGCTTATCATGTTCCGGTATAAAAAATGTAACTGCATGCGTAGGCAGTTTAAAAAAACCTCCTATTATCCTTGACCTAAGTCACCCATCTCTTCGCTCTCTTACTCCTGACCCCTCCCCCCTATCCATAGCTTAAATTAACACAAGTGACGCCCACTGAATGAGTATTTTTTTCATGAAGGATGCTAAGCGATTCACTTTCAAAAAGATTATTTTTCTAAGAAACAGACTGATCGCTCTGGCAAAAATTCTTGGGCGCTAAAACTTAAATCCGGCCATTAACATGGAACTCGTGGTTTATATAGAGGGGATAAACCCTTAATTAGGTGAGAGAAAACCATGGCATTTCATAGTGATACTGTCCACATCCACTCATCATATTTTTTTTTTTTTAATATTTAAAATAGGAAGTTATTCTTTACTCCAAATAACTTTTACAAATATAATGTTGACTTTTTATTTGTATTCATTTTCTTGAAATTTTATAATATAATTTCCTATCATTGTAGTTTTTTTTTTTCAACAAAGTACAGCATTCTTATTATTTATTTTTATTTTTTTTGTTCTAAATTATAAAGCTCTAATTGAGAATCTCCTTTTTCAAACTGGATTAAAATTTCACAATATAGGATGTTTTCATTCCAATGGAAGAGATTTAAGAGGTATTTTCCTTATTGAGGTCTCCCCTCCCCCATTCCTTCAGTGAAACAATATCCCATTTAATCCAAGCAGAAAAATACATCCTTAAAAATACTTCTGTACTCTTGTGGATGTAATTTAAAATTTCTGAAGGATTCTTCAGTGAAAAAGAATAATACTAAAACGACATATTGAAAACTACAAAAGAATAAAAAATAAAAATCAAGCACCTCGTTGAGAATTAAGTTATATTTCGGTTTTACCATTTTAAATAATGTTTTTTTTTTTTACTTTTACTTGTCTATGTATGAATTATATTGTAAGGAGAAATATTGAAGTATTGAGTCCTAATGACCAAGTCTCATTGAGTTATGCGTTTGGCTGTTTGTTTTTGTTTAAAGGCGGCGTAAAACCTTTTGGTCATCAATGACTATGTTATAATGTTAATGATTAATAATGAATGTTATACTTAAGTTACACACACATAGACGTTCACCAAAGCACACATGTACATGATTCCGACATAAAAAAGATAATAAATATAAAAAAAATTAGAAAGGGGGCGATGTACTTTTAAAAATTTAAACACTGATGGAACTTGAGTTTCCTCATCTGTGAGAGCTTCAGATAAATTTTAGGTCAGTACTATTTTGTAATTGTTGGTAAATAGTAAGGACATTTCTGTTTTTTTTTTCTATTTCTATTTTCATCTACTTTGGTCCATTTCTATTTCTGTGTTTTTGCATGTTCTATGTATTCAGTTTAGCTAATATGAGGAAATATTGTATAAAACCAAAATTACTTAGTTAGTGCATGTGGGTATATGACAGGGAAATTGCAGTTAATCGGCTTACTGATATGGCACTTTATATCATTGATTTTATACTTGTTTTTACTATTTTTTTTAAATACAGCTCTAACGATTTACATCGAATAAGTTATATCACTTAGGGTATTATTTACTCTAATTACTAATTAAATACTGGTAAATGAACTTCACATTCTCAGTAGAACATGTATTTATTCAAAATAGGTAAATGACTCACCACATACCAAAGGACTCAATAGTCAATTTGTAATCCAAAGAGCTTACATATAATACTCTATATCACAGCTAGAGTGTATACCAAGGGACACAAGAGATGGAGAGGAAGATCAATCGCAAGATGGCTAGATTAGATATTGCAATGGGTGGGAGACTGTTTGGCTACTGTGGGCTAGATTAGAGAACTATCGTGTAAATTAATAAAGAACCTATGGTAAATTATCATTTATAGTTAAGTGTTCAAAATTACTATTGTTATAGTTATTTCAGAGTATAAAAAATATTTCATTTAATTTTATCTGCAAAATTCTCATTTTATTTTTAATTAATGTAAATTTTTTTTTTTTTATTATTTATTTATTGTAATTTACAACTGTACAAAATAATACAACAGGTAAATATGTAGTATGTTTCATATACACTTGAAAATCTTGGGAAGGAACCACCCATTGGTGGTACTTCAAACATTAATTTAAACTAGAAGGTCCCGTGGCCATCTTCTTTTCAGACGTCTCGGAAGATTATCAGGGATTGTTAAGGATGAAAGATTAAGAATTAATGGGTTAGGATGGTTAAGGAGTTTGGAATAAAAAGACGCATATCTGTTTTAGGTCAAATCTGCAACGAATGGGATGTTAAGGTCTTTATGAATGAGTTTATTTGTGACGTAATAAGGAGCATCAAGGATTTTACGTAGGATTTTGGATTGTAACGATTGGATGCGGGAAGAATTTGATGGTTTGGTGGAGCCCCAGAGCTCAATTCCATATGTCCAAATTGGTCTGATTATTGTAGTGTATACTAATTTTTTGTAATTAATGGGAAGTTTAGAGCGTTTGTCAAGTAAGTGTTGTAGCAATCGGAATCTACGAGCAGTTTCTTGTCGTTTCAGTCTTGTGTGTGGATTCCAAGTAAGTCTCTTGTCAAGATGGAGTCCTAAGTATCGAATCTGTTCAACAGGTGTTAGTGGTGTATCTAGAAAGGATACTGTAGGACAGGAGGGCAGAGGTTTACGACGGAGAGTAAAGGTGATCTGGTGGGATTTAATGTAAAAAATTAAATCAATAAAATGCTATAAAATATAATTCTGTATAACTACTTGGGAGAAAGTTAATTTTAACTTAAAGAAGGAGGATTTTCTTTCTAGAATGATAAGAAATCAAGATTTGAACATATTAAAACATGTCATAGAAAAATATAAGCAAAGGGGAAAAAATAACGCCTGGCGGATTTAGAATGCCTAGCTGATTTTTTCTTTCTCCTAGGAGAGCTGACTCAGATTGGTTGAGTTTTTTTTTTTTCAATTTTAGCCACTTTTCAAACATTGATCGATTTAACAATATAAAATCTCCTCTTCCCGACTTATGAAAATGTCGAAAAGACTGTTGCTAAAAGGGGTTTTTAGTGAAGTGGGTTTACCAGGAAATATTGCCTTCTAATAGTTTGTGTGTTATGATCTCCTCTTGTGAGATCGTGACCTCTCATACATCATCCAACATACTCGCTTAAGTGTCTGTTTCTAAGATTGTAGTTATGAATTTATTGCTCAATATGACTGTTTCAAAGCTCATCATGTAAGGCTGAAAAAGGGTAAACCTGTGAGTATATATACTTATATACGTGTGTGTACCATTCTAATTTCTTACCATACATTCAACCTTGTTGAAGAGTCGGTTTAGTCCCAAAATATTTTGATATGAGTGGACTCCTGACTCTACTAACCCTAACAAGCGGGGGGTTATCGGCTTCCTTGACAAGTATCCTCGTCGGTAATCGGCTCTTGAGATTCTTCCCCTACCACTGCACGGCTGTGGCATCCTTTCGCCCACATCTTTTTCTCGAGTCTCCTGGTAGAAAATTTAACCATCGCTATGTAAAAAGAAACGTTATATTCGCATCTTATATATGCATTACATTACTCCTCCATCTATGCAACTTCATAGCTTACCAATTTTTTCATAAAATCATTAATTCATAGCTTAACGAATTTTTCTAACAACCATTGATTCTGAATAGCCCAACAATAAATCCACCTATAAGGGAATGTAAACATTTTTTTTTTCCCGCAAATTTTTATGTGCCGATCTGAATCATATTTTTAAAAAATAAAAAAGCTCTTATTAATCGCCTTGATATAACGTGGAATATGCAAAAAATTGCTGATTTTAGAAAAAAAATATTCGTCTAAATTTAGGAAAACTTCTTGATTTTCATTTAATCCTTAGTAATATACCTTTTGCCCCTGTTTGACGGATTCGCTCCTTAGGACTTCATTTGGACCAGGGGTCTGTGAACTAAATGTAGGTTTATTGAGTACATTAGCATGGCTCTTATGTCAGATAGTACATGGTCGCTTCCTGAAGAAGTTATTTTGTTTTGAAAGAAAATCAGATCTTCATGTAAACTAATGGGAAACCTTTATTAGATTTTTCAGGTTTATCACACAAATGTTAAACTTAATAAAGAAGATTTTCAAAATGCAATTTTAACAATGAAACAGTCTTTTCTAAAATTCTCATTTATACATTTATCATATATTACCACTGTCTAAAATATGACAGGATTTAATATTACAAAATAAAAAATTAAAAAGTTTACGACACAGGTGGGAATTACATATTTATTAAATATCCTAAATCCTTAAGATTGGTGACTATAACTTTATACAATCAATATCTTGGAAGTCTTAGATAGGTCTGCTGTAACAAGAATCTATTGCCACTACATCAACATTTATTATTAACATACATACGCTCTGAATATTTTTTTATTTACATATACCTCGAAGTTCGAAATTAAAATAATATTTGTTTGTGCGTGGTTGAACTTTGAAGCTCCATTCAACTTTGGTATTACTTTCAAGATTTGTTTTTAAATTCACAATGCTTCATATCATGCTTTGATAAAATTATTCATTATCCGTTACTTTGGTGATCCGGAACAACATTTTAACTCAATTAAGCGTTCTTGATTAATAGCACAACATGTTTTCCTCTGAAGTTCTCTTTTTTTTAATATAATAAAACATTTCTCATTGTTAGAAGTAAGAAATATATAACATCAAAGAATTTTATAGATAACATAATTGCTGTTTTTAAATGTGTTCATTTCATTATAAAATAGAGAGGTATGTGTAAGTTATTCGATGTGAGCACCAGATTTTTAAGTTTGAGTACAACTTTAAATTTCAACAAATAAGTTTAAAAAATGATTAATTATTTTTGAAAAAAGTAATTAATGAATCACATGTATCGTTATGCAGACATTTAAACTTCTCCAGCATCAGAACTCAACACCACCCTTCTAAAAACTTTATCAACATACCCCTTGAGGGCCGGTTGCATGATCACAGTTTAAACTACGATTCTTTAAATTTCCGTTTCCCTAGACAAGTTAACTTTCAAATCTGGTGGTAAACTTTACCGGCTAATGACAGCCAGTAAAACTGAGATTAAGAGCGAATCTACGTTTCAGTAGGTAACCACTTAAGGAACCTTCCATAGTTCTAGATGTATCTGTTATCTAGGGAAGGTATAATGTATTATTTCATTTCCTTCTGAATTCAATAAAATGGACTTGATCTAGATAGACGATTTGACAGGCGAATAAGACTTAAAATAATTAGTTACTCAGGTAATAATGTGAAATAAAAAGTAATCTGTCCTAGATCAAATCATTTTTTACAGTGGTCGGATGTTGAATCAATTACAAATTTAAGTGGACTCACAATTTACAGCATTAGCGATAGAAATAGTGGAGTCCGGCAATTACCTCACTTTCATGTAACCAAACTAACAACTCTGTATACCAGAAACAGGTTGCTAAGTTACCAGAATTAGACTAAACTCTTGGACAAACCCAATCTATACAAATATTAGTTTTACCGGAGATTAGTGTAGCCCTGATTGTTTGTTAAATAATAATTTATAGAAGCAATATAATCCCGATAGCACGATATTTATGAGTTATATTTATTTTCCAACTTATCAACTTTTAAGTGATTGAGCTTTGAAAATAGGGATTGTAACACCACTTGTTACAAGCGCGTTAAAAAATGGAGAGCGAACAGAAAAAAAAGCTAATACGTGTCTCAGAAACATAGAAATGTTTAATGAAAAAACTTCCGTAATGAGACATAAATTAAACAACTCGTTTTCACTTATTTAAATTCGGTTATTTTAAGAAATGAAAAGAAGACAAAATAAGCTCATTAGTTATTTTGATGAAGTTAAACTTCTTTAGTTAAGTTCTTCGCAGTAACATAATTAACTTTGACACAGGGAAGTATAAGGTAGGTCGTATTAATCAGAAGCTGTACTTCTAGACAATAAAGTTCGGGTAGAGGGGGTGTTTTTAATGCCAGCTTGTCTAATATCCCACGCTTTTCGAGTTTAATTAAAATTAACCTTTTGCCTTTTAAATTTTCTCATATTTCTTTTGAAGTGTATAAACCATTCGATAATTAAAAAAAAAGTAATAGGTTACCGTTAATTACGTTTCCGATTTTTAGATTTCAAATAAAGGTTCCTTCCATATAATCAATAAAAGTTATATATAGATGAATGACCGTGTGAATTAGAAGGAAATGGTCAAAATTGGTGGTAAAGAAATGCAGAAAATAGTTTTCAACAATTTATTAATAGCTAATGTTTCGACGTACAATGCAGGTCTTTTTCAAGTATTGACATTTTTTTACTATTTATTTATTGATATTTACAACTATATTACATAAAAATACATCTAGTAATTGTGATATTAGTGTTATAATGGCATGATACAAACTCCTGGAGATAATACCTATTGATAGCACTCCAATAACATTCCTACATTAGAAGGTCGATAGGCCATCTTCTTTTGAGAGGCCTCGGAAGCTTTTCAGGAATAGAAACGGAAGAAAGGTTAGAAACTAGTAGGTTTGGATGGTTAGGGAAGGATTGATATCTGGTCCAGATTAAATCGGCGACAAATGTAATTAAGGTCTTTAGGGATGATTTTATTTATGAAAAAGTAAAGAGCATTTTACGAATGATTTTGGATTGTAAGGATTGGATAACAGAGGAATTCAATGGTTTACTGGAGCCTGTTGTGCTCAACCCCGTACGTCGAAATAGGCCTTATTATAGTCATGCAGACTTTGAGCGCGATTTGTTTTAATACTGTATTTGTTTGAATACAGTCTACGTAGATGATCTTGTTATTTATACAGGGGAGGATAACGTAGAATCCTTACAAGAAGATATTCAAAGCGCTCAAAACAATGTCAGTGTATGGTTTTCTGATCACGGCTTTAAAATTTCAACAAATAAAACAGTTGCTATTCTTTTTTGCAAAAGACAGCCGAATGTAATGCCATCACTGACCATTAACAATCTACCAGTTACTTTAGCTCACACTGTCAAGCTTATGAAATTTATATATTTTTTCAACTATCTCACTAAACCAAAACATATACTCACTACAGTCCAAAAAAAATGTTGCTTAAACATTAATTTTGTTTTCTTGAAAAATCATAAACCAATTCCATCAAATCACCTTTACCCTTTGTCGTAAACTTAGCGACTGCCTAACAGTTTCATTGAATAATGTTTATCATACCCCTGTCGAACAGAACCGCTACCTTGGACTACATCTTGACAAACGATAAACCTGGAATCCTCACACAAGACTGAAAAGACAGGAAACTGCACGTCGATTTCGACTATTACAGCACCTACTAGACAAACGGTCCAAACTTCCAATTCATTACAATAGACTGATTTACATGACAATTATAAAGCCTATCTGAAAATACGGCGTTGAGCTTTGGGGCTCCACTAAACCTTCGAATTCCTCTCGTATCTAATCCTTACAATCCAAAATCCGTCGTAAAATCCTAAATCCTCCCTACTTTGTCACAAATAAAATCATCCATATTGACCTTAATGTTCCATATGTAACCGATCTAGCCCGAACTACATATCATTCCTTCCATTATAAACGCCCTCACTATCATAAAACCCACTGGTTTCTAACCTAGCTTCTCCTTCATTACCTGATTATCCCCCTAGTTGTCTTAAAAGAAGATAGCCTCGAGATCTTCTCCTCTAGAAATGTTATTGGAGTTCTATCTTTGGGTAGATTGTCCACATGTTTCTATCATAGCAAATTTACTTTTTGTATATATTTTTATAGAATTGTAAATAACAATAAATAAATTATTTTATAAAAATTTAGAATGTAAACGCACACATAACAATTTTTTTATGACCTGTATAATTAACCAAAAACTTGATAAACATCATAGATAGCAAATCGATAAACAATGAATTTATAATGGCATTGCCCGGTTCCAGCAAAGCCTGACGATAAGCTATTAAAGCCCTGACATCGGCTGTACTGCCCGCTTGATTGATGGTGATAAATACGGTAAATTGATTTTGAAAGAAATTATATAGTTCTGAAATTTCTCTAAAACATGCCACTTTTTAGCAGCCATATTGGTCAAGATGGAAGCACTCTGACTCTCATTTCACCTTTAATTCCTATTCTAGTTGGAATTTTTTCATGACAGATAATGATAAAAAAGCTTTACTTTTTCGAGATCTTCCACCAATATTTCTTTCTTTTTCCTTCACACTTCTGCTATCAGTTCATCATGAGGCAAACTGTTTCTATTTGCACATCATTTCTATTACTTTCAAATTTGCAGCAATTATTTCTCAAATTTAATTTAATATATTATAATTTACTCCACTAAATGTCAATTCGTTCAATTTTAATTATAATTCATCAAATATTGGGAAAACCCTCACACCAAAGAGAATGACGACAAAACATAATAATAAATAAAAATATTCCTTTATTCAAATTATAAAAAATATATATTTGAAAGAATAAATTATAGTGGATAATTGTGAAATGTTTGAAATTATGACAATCAATTAACTCAGTTAATGAAGAAGGTAAATACGAGATACAGATTAGGAAGCAATAAAAATAATATGCACTAACAGCATGACTCATGATGAGCAGAGACTGGATTTGTATGCAATTTCATATTTAGTGTAAATGTATCTTACGATTAGCACTCCATCAGTGTACTCAGAATCGATCAGCCAAATTTTATTTTACATATTTGACAACTATATATTTTTATGTTTTCAATAAAGAAAAAATAAATTAAAGTTTAAATGTGACAATGGGAATGAATTTCTAGATTGCAACAGTGATTCATTTTTCATCAGGTTCATACTCAATGGAAAAAAAACAAAACAATACAACATCATCAAAATTAAACTACAAATAATAATCAATAGAATATGGATTTTATTTTGTTGCTTATTTTCTTTAGAGGTGAAAACACTTAATTTAAAACTTCATAAGTTAGTACATCGCTCACTTCAAAGCCGTAATTCCGTATTTAAAAATTAGGTTGAAATTTCGAATTTAAAAAAATAAGATCTATAGCGCCGAAAAAGATGAACGAAAAAACAAACACTGTATTAGTCTTTTTTCAACTAAACTGGATGAAAGTATCAAATTATTAAATAAATACACGATCAATGAGGGGAAACATTGAAGAGAAAAATCATGGAAAAAATTGGGATGAAACATTCCAGACTTGTATTCAGTAAAATAACGATACAATTTAAAATTGGCATGATTCAGATGTTCCGAGTAACGCTGACCACAACCCAACGATTTTAATTGCTTATAAATATTTCCATCAAATTTTTGATGATACATAATGATCAGTTTATAATTATGAATATAATTTAAACCATAAAAGATTCGATTTCGTATAAACAAATATAGAAATGATTTGTCTGAATGAATGAATGAAAAATCTGAAAATAATTCGTAATGAAAGAAATGTCATGGACTGGTTCATTTATTACGTGTTATTTAATCGGTTAATATCGATTAGTTTTTAAGTACAATAACTGTTAATTATTAATTTTCTTTTATTACGATCATATGTTAGTTTTTGTTAAGTGTCTCGTCTTATGTTTTTATACAGTTACATATATAAACACATTTATTTTAAATAAATTTTGCTAATAGTTGTTTAATCCGTCCTCTAATGTCTAAGAGGTTTTAACTTCATAAAGCTGAAACGCAGTAAAGAAAAAATAGATAAAAAATGGTGTAAGAAACCGTAGCTTTTTAGTTAAGATTAAAAATATTAACAAAAATAAATATAAAATAATTAGTAAGTTTATTCCAGGATTACAGAGTACGTCAATTCACAAGATAATGATAAACTAATTTTACGGAATGGTCCAAAATAGCACCGGATTCTCATCGCAATGTATAATTTTTGCTTCACCAACAACTATGAAGTTTATATATTTACAAATTAGCCTCTTTTAAATTTCAAAAGTAAAAGTTCTATATTCGAAATTGAAATTTCGATTTAAAAAAAAAAGGTATTCATAACCAAGTTCTACAATTGATACATTTTTTTAATGAATGATTTTTTTTTTATTAACTATATCAATATTTAAAATCTTGTTGTAGGCATGTAGGAGTTTCTAGATGCTTACTGAATTTTTAGATGGTAATATCATGTTTAATTTAATTAATTTAGAAAACTACAACAAATGTCGGGTTTGTTAGATGTTTATCTATTCATTTAAATAATTACCGTAGACAGCTGCATGATACAACATTGGCCATGGTTAAGGGAGTTTATGTATTACCTGAAAAGAAAAAGAAAATATATATAAGTATCTTTTATCAAAATTAATATTTATTTTTAATTTTGGCAATAATTATAGAAAAATACAAGATTTCAAAATTTAATGTTTAGAAGTTCCTGATAAACTGTTTTTCTTTGAGAAATAAAATAAACTGCCAGCCATATGTATTAGTCCTAAGTGTCTATATTCTTTTCCAATAGCAAAAATTTTCTTCGCCATCCTCAGTTGATCTTTTCCAGATTTTTTTTTCTTTTGGTCTACAACCTGATAACGTTGGAAGTAGTAAAGTACTGGGGTAGCCAGCACTACTTCTAAATTAACCTAATATTTCCACCATACAAAACCTACTGCAGAGGAGATTTGGGATAAATGGAACTCTAGATAAAATAGGAAATGACTTAGCGTGCAAAACCCATCCTTCGAATTTATATCCTATATTTCCAAGAAAATATCTAAGACATACAAGTCGTAGGTAAATATGGTTTCAGATAATTAATCAGCTTCGATATAAACTGAAAAATAGAAGAAATGAAATAGTTTTAACAAAACCATGATTGCCAATTAACATTAAGATGCCACTAAGAACTGAAAAATTTCCAAGGGATATTAAATTTATACAAAGGGGCTGCTATATGGTTTTATCATAACATAGCAATACATTGTGGCAACAGCTGGCAAGACCCGGGTGGGAGCGGCATTTTCCTGATTTATTTTCCAACTTTGAGTCAACCTGCCTGCTTGTCCTTTACATTCTCAACTTAACAGTGTAAGGCCGAAAATACTCTTTAATTTACACTGGACAGAACTACGACCTCGTTTCCAGTATTTGTGGAAAAAGCTATTTAGATCCACAATAACGTGGAAAACGAACAAATTATTATAACAGGGCGCAATATAAACATAACGATAAGAAACTGTGTATATATATGTATTTAATAATGGTAGTGTATCGTTGACATATTACATGTTTTTACTAAGCAACACACAGACTTGTAACCAATTATATTGTTATTTTTCTCAACAACCTAAAATTATGAGTAGAGGTTTGAAATCATCACTATATTTTAAGGGATGTAAGAAATAATGATCCATAGGGGGGATCGTATTGAGGAAGGGGTAGAACAACACAAAAGAGAGAGAACACAACAAATACAAACAAAATGCTAACGTTAAGAGAAAAATATGGCTGACGGACACTCCATTGTTACGAAAAGCTTATTTGGGGGCAATCAGAATGATGATAGCAATCGGAATATCCTTTAGCACTGACAAGTATATATATATATATATATATATATATATATTTATAAGTTAGGTCATTTTTGGATTACGTGAGCGTCGCAGGGACTATTTGGATACGGCGGCAGGAGAGGACATTATTGCTGTTAACAGTATATTACGACGAAGGGAGTGGGCTAAAGTTAAGGAAAGGATAAAGAGGGAGAAGCAAAAATGGGTGGCAAGGCAAAACCTCGGTGTCTGCGATTTGACCGGCCAAATTAAAATTGTATACCGGAATGTAGGGACAAACCGTAGAAAAGAGCTGCAGAGATACGAGGACCCATTCAGTATAACCACAATCTGAGAACATAACGTGGTCACTATAGAGAATTTAAAAGAACCAAGAAAATGTCGGATGGTCCATTTGGAGAAGTTGAAACTACCTACGGCGGCGAAACCTTGATGCCCTGGAATGCCTTCAAACTCCTCCTAACAGAAGAAATTTGTTTCAGAAGAATTTTGTTGAAGAAAATTGTTAGTTGTATTTTTGATTGTTGTACAGTCTATTGTTTATTTACAGTCATGTTTTTTTTATTTTTAATTTTTTTAGGTTTAAATGTATATATTCTTATTTTCTCCTGTTGTATTTAATGTTTATCTATTTCATTGTATAGATTTATGTAATATATCATATGTAATAAGTTTACGAGAAATGTTCGTAAACTGGTGGGGAGAGTTACAGTCAGCTGTACAACTCATCAGAAGCATTTTTTTTTTATTTTATCACCTTCAATTTTTTTTCTCTCTCTCTCTCTTTTTTTAAATAACGGCTTCTAATGACAAAGGGATGGGGAACAAGAGGTTTTCAATATGGAAGCTTTGTATCAAAACGTGGTCCAGAACGCACCATCCACAGAGGGGATTCCTCCACCACAAGAAGTCTCTCTTGCGGAAGCCTACACCACGGTACTAGAATGGATCAAAGTACGTACGGCCACCGCCCAAGTCTTGAGGAAGGCCGTTTCTGACCTCGAACGGCTTACCGGGAAAAATGAGCCATTTCATAAAAGGGGGTGACCGACTAATAAGCCGAATAGAAGCGAAGTCCTCTTACATCGTTTTAACTGTAAAACGATACCTTTTCCTGAAACGGATTTATGTATCTATTTTTTTCCTTTTTCAATATTTGGAGTAAGGTGATAAATTGTAAATGAATATATCATTTTATAAACGGAAGAATAAACTCAATTTCTATCTTATATTTTTAATTTATTTAAAATGAAAGAAAGTTAAATACAAGAATTGTAAAGCATTTATTGTTTCCCTGTATAAAATTTTTTTTTCTATAAACCGTAATATATATTTTTCCCTAATCATGGCGGGAAACAATGTAAATAAAAAAATGATGACCCTAATAAAACATACATATTTATTGAAACCAGAGATGTATGTTCCACATTTTTTTTTCTTAAGAAATAAAATTATTAATAAATAAAAGGTTTTGTTTTATGCGCATCATTTTAAGTTGTATTATCGTTATATTTTCTAAATGTTACAGTAGAATGTATAAAATATAAAACCTCTTGTCCCAGTACATATCTCATACAGTGTAACAAGGCCACAACCCAAAAATTATAATATTTTATTTAATACCACGTGGTATTAGTTATGGGAGTAGTAGTGTCACTTCTGAACTTTCGAGGGTAACCGTTCTATTTTTACTTAGGTGTACAATTTGGAGAAAACTTGCGATCTTGCAAAAATTAGAATTCCAGTTTTCAATTAAAATACAAATATACGCCTTGAGGTTCACTGAGTCGAAACAACCAAGTCTCGCAAAATGTTCTGCGTGTGTGTGCATGTGAATAGCCTAGCTTGAAAATGTCGTACCAAACTGAAATTATGTATTCAAGGCGCGTATATTACTGGAATGTAACAGTAACTTTTTCGATAAAATCTAATGGCTGAAAGTTATACTTTATACAATCGATTTTTCAATTTTATCAAAAAATGGCTCTGATGATTTCGATTAAAATCGGTGTAGTAATGTATTATCAAGTGCCTTTAAAATCAGATACGTTTTATTCCCATTGAAATAGCATGACAAGTCATAAAAATTGATAACTATTGTTTTTCCATGGTAGTTATTCCAATATTCTGACTAATCTATATGAGATATATTGTAAGGTGATTGTAAACCTGAATAATAAAGAAATAGCGGTTTTGCAATGTACAGATATTAATTTTATCTCGAAGTGATATATAAAAACTGTAACCATCTTTTTAAATTTTGTATTATAGTTTTACAGAAATTTATAAATTGTTCAATTGCAGATTTATTCGAGACCGCTAAGGCTCCTACCTTAACAACGTAGATACTGCAGTGGTGCCGGATCAAATCCGGCCAGGAGGTTTGACTTTTGCTTCTTGGTTGTCCCACGAAATGAAAAGATTAACCTCTTCCCACCATTGCCTGAATAGACCTGTAGAATCCCCCCCCCTTTATATCAGAAGTGACCAGGCATGGGGCCGCATCGGCACCGCTCCTGACACGGGAATGCTAATTTTGCGTATCAACATGCTCAATATAAAGGATTAAAACATAATTGTTTTGACTAACTTCAATATAAATTATAACTAAAAAAAAATATAAAACGAATTTTATTTATGATTATTTGATTGCAGTTTTGAACATTAGATAAATTATTTAAAACAATATCTGGATATGCCTTATTATATCCATCCACATCTTTATGAATACTTATTGTATAAATGAAAAGAAACTATTTATGAAAATAATTTATTTATCCGATAAATGCCTCACATAAGTACGAAATGTAATCATGTCTTCGGGTAATATAAAGTGAAACGGTGGATGTATTTTTTATGAGGCTACTGCTGTAAACAGGTCTTAGCAGTAATGGCCGCTATAAACATTTTAGTGCTTCTTATAGTTGTTAAGAGCGGGTAGTAAACGGCTGCACAAGGTAATAGATTTAAGCGACAATTATATAATCTCTCACTCCTCACAAAAAAAATATAATAATAATACATAATTCCAAGTATGATCAAATGAGTATATTATTTTATAAGTTCTTATTAACCCCTAAATATTGTTTATTATTTTATTATTTTTTTTTACTCATCGGTATAAGAAGTACTTCATATTTAGGAATTATTTCCATGGTAAAAAAAAAAAAAATCGTATCCGAGTTTTAAATGTATGTTCTAAGTCCTCCAGAGTCCAAATAACCAAATCTCGCAAAATGTACTATGTGTATATATGGGTCAGCCAACAGCCTTGTTCGAAGCCGACAAAAATATCATTGTTCTGTTTCTTAGGGTAGGTAAAATTCTTCAAAAAAGACTCGGATAGGTACTAGTCAGTGTGTGCGAATTTTACCCACTAAAACTAATAATAAGTATTTTGCATGTTTATTTTTTTGGCTATCTCTCAATATTAACAAACGCTATTGTTTTATATTTTCTAATAATTTATTTCAATATATCATATTGTGATTAATAAGATAGACAGTGTATATTACATATAGAGTTTTCAGCTATAATAATATTTTTATGTATATATAAAAAAAGAATTATATTAATAAAAATGATGTATGGGAATAATGTTGAAACAGTTGATAATTTTATGTTGTTTTATTGGTTTGAAAATGGAGGGTGAGTCTGAAACGTTATCATAATGATAATAATATGATGGCAGGAGTTTTAAGGGTTTTTTATTTTACCAAAATTGTTAATTATAAAATGTTTTATTTCGATTGCCGGAGTATAAAAGCAATTAAAAGCGCAATATGAAAAAGTTTGGTATGTTTGTCTGAGTTTAAAATCTTGTAAAAATTCAATACTGTTGGGCAGCGCCTCTCTAATGGTAATGTGATTCTTTCTTCTTCTCCCGGACATATTTAATTAGGTATGCCCTTTTAAACTTTCTTAAAATAAAATATTGTGCATGGTGGGGGAGATAAATGTATTAATATTTGTGAGAAAAAATTAAATTGAGAAGATGCGTAAGATGAAGAACATATAAGTTCCGATGAATAAATAGTGTAGCAGTTAGGTTTACCGAATAGGGCCATGACCTGAATTACAGGGGTTTTCTGCTGAGCTGGCGAAAGATCGGGTACCTACTTTACTAAGACTAAGCGAGGCCTGGGGGGCTATTCATCTCGGTCTCAATTGGGGGAAAGAAAATTTATTGTTTATAAAAGTTACTACAGTAATAAAATGCCACAGTACTACTTCTATAATAATAATTATTATTACAAATGTTGGTATTTTTATGAAATAATACTTTTTCATACAAATGATACATGTTTCTTGAATATATTTTATGCTGAATCTGATCGGAATCAAGACGAAATAACCACCCTGAAAAAATTATACAGTATTATAGAAGTAAATTCAAATATTTCTATTATTAATTAATATATTTTCCAAATATAAAATGTTCCAACCTTTTGGGTTTTCTAATAATTGTTGGAATGACACCCTCCTCTCTATCCCCCGGGAATGATGTATCTGTCACAGGAGATCAGCAAGTTTCTGTATTTACAAAACAAAGGCGTCAAGCTCGGTACTGAGATCTGGGCACGTTCCGTTCTGATAAACGTTGCACTGATAACGTTATCGCATCTCAAACGTACCTTCCGTTTCCGCACCCTTGTAACAACTTAACACAAGTACCTACTCTCCCGTTACATGTTTTAAAATCACATCCAGCTCCTAAAGTTGTTGAGACTTTGAGAGTTGTGGAGACTTTTAACATGGATTTATGGTGAAAAAGTGTAAATGTGTTGTAGTAATGTCTGTATTAATAACGACAACTATTTTTTTACGAAGCCAGCAGCTAAACGTTTTACGTCGCGGCATCCATCTTAGGCTAAACAAATTTCGCGACACCCATCATGGATCAAAAAACTTTTACGGCACCTTTGTCGAGCTAAACAAATATGCGGAATCATTATCCTTAGAGCTGTTGAATATCTTGTAAATGAAGAAAAAATATTGCAGACTAAATGCTGGAATGCCTTTTATATAGGCTATTTTAATTATTTTGTTCACTCAACCATTGAATTCCTCTTGTATCCATTCCTTACAGTCCGAAATCCTTCGTAAAATTCTTAATACTACTTACTTCATATAATACACAAATACTACTTTAATACACAAATCAAGTCATCAAATTCCACTTGAAGAAGCAGTAACGCACAGCTTGGGAAATCCAACCTCATCCTTAAGACTGAAGTTATTACCAACATAACACCAAGGATATGGTGTTATATTTTCTATATTTATTTCTGTCATTGTCATTACTACTATTTTATTTATTTTTTCTCTTCGTCTTTTTCTCAAATTAACTTTTTTTTTAACAAGAATTCGGTCATTTATTTTATTAAATTTATAAATGTCATTTGTTTTTATATTGTTGTTTTTTTTCTCTCTCCTTAAGAATATTATTTTTACATTTTATTTATGATTCATCGTTATTCATCACAATTTCCCCCTCTCTCCAAAAATTAATGGATGAAAGAAAACAAAGAAAAAATCAAACTTGAAATAACCATGTAGTGGTACCAACTGGCCAATCTGGTAATAAATAAAAATATACTGAAACTTCTTTTTCATCTGTCAGGAAAAAAAATTAACTGTATTTAAGTCATAACTGAAATCTTACAAACAAATTTTCAACTGATTTTTTATTGTGTTAGAACAAGGTGTAAGAGATTAGAGCGGCCGATTTTAGGTATCTTAGCTCTCTCCTTAACACTTTTCCACTAATGAAACTGAATGGAAATTTAGAAATATTAAAATCTCAAAATCTATTTTTTCTTTTTAATCTCTACTCGAAATAATCTATGAATTTAAAATGAAATATTTCTCAGGGAGTCGATTCTACTATTTATGGTGGTTTTCTACCATAGTAGCAATTAGTTGTAAAAATAAATCTATTTACTTCGAATTTTAATATTTAATTTATTTTTGTTCGACATTTCTTTACAAAATTTCCCACTTTTAACCTATTTACGAAACACAAAGCTTGAGACCACAAGAGGGTAATAAGTGTTGAGTTGAGGTTTCCCAAGGGCAGTTCCGTGTGATACTTAATGCTTACTCTACTTAGTACTTAAGCGGATACCTCCAGAGTTAAATTAGCCAGGAATGTCTGCATTCACCACAAGCAACGTAGTTACCAATTCATTTGTCGGTTGATTACCAACTTGCGATGGTACCTTGAAGGGGGAGACGATGGAATTTATGCATTCATAAGGAGGAAGCTCTTTCCATCAGAGCGGTTATATTTTTTATTATATATTATGTGCTTATATAATATATCCTCAAGTTTTTATTATATATTTTATTGCTTTTTTATTATTAATTTTTAAAACGAAAATTAAGCTAGGATTAATGAAAGCCATCCACCGTTAGGCTATTTAGAATCAGATCAAGTACGTGGGTAGGTCTATTTTTTTAAAACAGATTTATTTTATGTTTATGTATTTTTTAAAAATATTTATTTATTGCTACTTACAACTGTACATTATAATACATTTAGTAAATCTGATCTCAGTTAAATTGGATTGTTACAGGCGTGTAGAGAAACTACCCACTCTAATGACGTTTTACATAAACAGGTATCGTGGCCATCTTCTTTCCAGGCGCCTCGGAGGATTGTCAGAAATGGAAGAGGAAGGAAGCAAGGTTAGAAACTAGTGGGTTTGGGTGGCTAGGGAGTTTATAATGGAAGGAGTGATATCTGGTTCGGGCTAGATCGGTTACATATGGAACAATGTAAGGAGTTTATGTATGATTTTATTTGTGACAAAGTAAAGAGCATTGAGGATTTTACGAAGGATTTTGGGTTGCAATGATTGGATACGAGAGGAATTCGAAGGTTTAGCGGAGCCCGAAAGCTCAACTCCGTATGTCCAGATTGGCATTATTACAGTCATGTAGATCATTCTTTTGTAATGTATTGGAAGTTTAGACCGTTTTTCCAGTAAATACTGTAAAAGTCGAAATCGACGTGCAGTTTCCTTTCTTTTCAGTCTTGTGTGAGGATTACAGGTTAGTCTTTTGTCCAGATGTAGTCCAAGGTAGCGGATCTGTTCGACAGGGGTAAGATCAACATCATTAAAGGAGGCTGTAGGGCAGTCGGCAGGTTTACGTCGAAGGGTAAAGGTGATTTGATGGGATTTGTTTTAATCCTCCAATTACGACACCATTCTTACAGGCTGGGATATAGGATATGTTTATGTAATTTAAATTGAGATTTGTACTGTGTATCTCACTAAGTACAAACAAACTAGTTATACTTGAAATCATTTAATTTAACTCAAAACGGTATCGTTGAGTGAGAATTAGAAATACCTATTTCCATTGGATATTCTAGGGTTATGTGGAGAACTAGTTTTTTAAAAATGTAATTATTGACATTTACAACTGCATTTACATAAAAATATACCTAGTAAATTTGATGTTAGATTATAATGGTATGGTACAGGCTTGTGGAGAAACTACCCATTGGTAGCACTCTAATACACTAGAAGGTCTCGTGGCCATCTTTTTTTCAGACGCCTTGGAGGATTGTCTGGAAAGACAAGAAGGGTTAGAAACTAGAGTATTTTGGTGGTTAGGGAGTTTATAATGGAAGGATTGATATATGGTTCGGGATAGATCGGTTACATGTAGAAGATTTTATTTGTGACAAACTCATCATTGAGAATTTAAGGAAGGATTTTAGATTCTTAGGATTGGATACGAGAGGAATGCAAAGGTTGAGTGGTTCCCCAAAGCCCAACTCCGTATGTCAAGATAGGCCTTATGTTCATGCAGATCAGTCAAGTTGTGAACGAGGAGAATAGCAATAACAGTAATAATAATGAAAAACATGAAAAAAGTTTAATATTTTAATTTTTATTTCTTTATTTTTTAAAATTTATTTAATGTGAATTACAACTATACAAATATTGAATACAATAAGTAAATATGTTGTATGTTTCATCTCTTCTTTTCAGACGCCTCGGAGGATTATCAGGGATTGTTAAGGATGAGAGATTAAGAATTAATGGATTGGGATGGGTAAGGAGTTTGGAATGAAAAGATGCATATCTGTTTTGGGCCAAATCTGCAACGAATGGGATGTAAAGGTCTCTTTGTGGATGAGTTTATTTGTAACGTAATAAGGAGCATGAAGGATTTAACGTAGGATTTTTGATTGTAAGGATTAGATGCGGGAGGAATTTGTTGGTTTGGTAGAGCCCCAGAGTTCAATTCCATATGTCCAAATTGGTCTGATTATCGTAGTGTATTATAATTTTTTTTAGTGAATGGGAAGTTTAGAGAGTTTGTCAAATAGGTGTTGTAGCAATCGGAATCTAAGAGCAGTTTCTTGTCGTTTCAGTCTTATATGTAGATTCCAAGTAAGTCTCTTGTCAAGATAGAGTCCTAAATATCGAATCTGTTCAACAGGCATTAGTTTCAAAAATTAAAATACATATCAGATGACAAATACAGTTAAAAGCGCATTTATGAAATATGGCCATCCAAATTTAAGGTAAACTTTAGCTTTATGTTAGAGAGAAAATATTTTATTAATGATAATTTAAATTATCATTATAAAAATAATGATATGGACAGAATCGCAAAGACTCTTATAATAGAAGCATTGGAAATAACAATAATAAATTAGATAATTTCCTATCAAATACGAAAGATTAAATTTTAAAAAATCGGTAAAATATTATCTATTAAATAGAATTATTTTATTTTCTAATATATCTTATATCTATAACATATTATATCTAAACCGAGGAGAATTTTTACTTAGTATTAATCGTCAATGTAATTAATTCAAGTACCTACGTAACATGGCGTACATTTTAAATATATATTTTTTTAATTACTAACTAGAACTGGATTTTCGGGGAAAAATTACTAAAGTTTTGGAAAGGACTGGTGGCCCAGAGGGGACAATATATGGTAGCTTTGAGGAGGGTAAGCGTTTAATGTGCCGCTTCACTAGCCGGCGACTCAGGGAGATCGATGGACTTACAGAGCGTAAAAAATACAAGGTACCCTCTTCGCGTCCAAAACTACTCATCCTCGAGCCTTTATCCACTTAACCTTTACCTGAAATATTTATGGGCGTTTCAGCATTCAATATGGAGTATCTGACAGGCATTAGAAGCTGGGTACTAACAATTGCTATTCCTGGTCTCCCACAGGGTTCCTGTCTAATTCTTATACTATTCAATCTCTTCATAAAAGGTTACTCGTAATTTAAAAAGATTGATATAGCCTTTTTGCCGATGATATAAAAATGTATACCTTTTCATACCCTTTCATTTAAAAATGTATACCTTTTTATAGACACAATTGTTAATAGGCTAAAACGTGCTTTCAAGAAAACATCTAAATACCTAAAAAAAATGGGGATTAGTTTTTAACATTGATATATCAGATGCATGGTACTAAGACTATAGTACTATGGTAATAAGACCATAAGACTATAGTACTATGGTATATAAGACTATAGTACTATGGTACTAAGACCTATCTTAACGTATGCCTGCCCTGTATAGAACTTTACTAGTTCAATCAATATAAAAAAATACAACTATTTCAAAACAAATACCTCTGAATCGTTAATAAATATCCATATTATGCTAGAATATGTAAAATTCACACTGAAATAAATATAGATACGGTACAGGATTACATATATAAAGTGACACATAATTTCTTCCCGTTTCGCCCCAAATCATTAAACCCTATAATCAGATAAATAAAACTACAATCCGTATATATTAACACAAAATAACTAAACATTGATTAGTTTACTTTAATGTAAATATAGATCAATAATATGTATTAAATGTTACCCAATGATAGATGTTTTAAAAAAAACTAATAATTGCTAAAGAAGGGAATGTTGAAACATTCTGCTTTTAAATCGGAAAGTTTTTTTAGTTTTATATTTTTATATTATGATTTACCGATGCTTTAAATGAATCAGATCACCATAAAATAAGGCAGTTATCATAGTCTTAATGTAATAGAGAATTAACAAAAAATTCATAATTTCTCTACCTTCTGGGATGTCTCTAGGTTATCTCTTTTCCGCCTCTCAGGAGCGATGGATTTTAACAAATGAGATATCAAAAGATAGGATGTCTCATCGAAAAGTGAAGAATGAAAATTCGGATTATTAAATTCTTAGAGGAGCTTTAATCATAGTTGTTCAGAAAAGTGAGAGGTTCCAAAATTCCGACAGTATTAAGTCAACGGAACGAAAAAGTACAAATTGGGTTTTAGAGATTTCGCTATGTACATCATTATCCAAGTTCGTATATTCCTTTTCAATCAACAGATAAATTTAGTATTTGGTAATTTATTTACCAAAAAAATATTTGCATAAATAAATTAAATCTTCCTTGTGACGAATCGAAATGCCTTTTGTGTTAGAGAGAAAATATTTTTTAATTGATAATTTAAAGTAATTAAATTAAATGAATGACATGGAAAGACTCGCAAAGACCCTAATAAGTGAAGCAATGGAAATCGGCTTGCAAGTGAATGACAAATCAAAATAATTGTGTAAGCCACCCAAACTACAAGATCTGCGTGGATGGCACATAATTTCCGAAAGTAGACAGTTTCAAATACCTTAAATGATGATTTCAAATATTTTGAATGGTTCCACAATAACCTAAAAAGAATTTCAACGGACTAAACCGTACAACAAGTAATAACAGATTCTTCTTCTCCGTCAAGAATACTGAAACCCTGAAAAATTTCTATAAATCTGAAACTAAGAGTGTACAATGCCACGATAACGCCAGCTCTGATATACGACTGAGAGACCTGGGCTCTACCAGGTATCCTAGAAAGCAGAATCGAGAGACTTTAACGGAATGTCGCCCGTACAATCACAGGAGAAATCTAGGACCAAAGCCTTAAAACATGGAGGAGGACTAACAGTAAACTTCTTGCAAAGATTGGTAAGTCAATATCTCTTGATATAAAGGCAAGGCGGTTAAGATGTGCGGGACATGTGGCTCGAAGCAATCCATCAGAACGCCTCTACAAAATAATGAATGATAGTTTGCAAGAGACAACGTGGGGGCCAAAAATCAGATGGATAGACAGAATCAAAGATGCGTAAGAGCTGTATGCAGCAAATTGGCAAGATAGGCAGGCTGGTTCGGGCGGTCTAAGATCTACAAGGTCTGTATAGCCTACCAAAAAAAAATCAAAGATTAACACAGACAGCGCAAAGAATCGTTCTCACAAATATTCCATACGATCTCTTTTCCGAAACCCTTTAGCCGTTCTTCTCCTCTTAACAAACTACGTTTAGCCTCTGTAAAGAACAACAATACTATAATTATTTTATATTCATATCAGCATTTGTAATTTTTTTTCAACAACTTGAGATTATTATTAATCTCATCTCCTTAAAAGCAATTATGAGATGATGGTTTCATGATTTTAATATTCGAAAATAAAAGTAAAAATCGTAATATAAATGGTGTACATCCAAATAAAATCGTATTTAAAATACTAATCAAAATTAAACTTATTGTTATTGGCATTCATCTCATTTAAAAAAATAGATCTCTGACTTCGTATATATCCTTCAATGCATTAAAGCTAATTCCTTAATTCTAGTTGGTACTTTTTCCTGTGGTTTAGTTTTTGTCATAGTTCTATAGATTTATATTCCTTTACCTTTTCTTATTAAAATTAGTTGGATTTATACAATACTTATTAAAAAATAATTCTTTTTACTTCTTATTTTTTTATTTCCATTAATTATTGGAAACTATTTGTACCTATTGTTTTCGTATCCTATTATTTTATCATTTTTAAATTATCTGGATAGTGAAATGCATTGTATATATATATATCTAGGACTTTATTTATTTTAAATATAGTATGAATATTGCCTCAAGGATTTGTCTATTTTTAATCATTTTTTCACTCCCTAATATTTCTGGTTTTGCCAAATTGAACTATTGTAGCTGAGTAAAAATTTTATGATTACATTTAATCGTAAGGTTTGAGCTTTATCAAGTTTTATTTTTTCATTTAACGATGGAAATACTGTACTGGTTTAATTTGTTGCTATTATTTTCAATAAAATACTATTATTTTTATATGATGTGCCAATAAATATAATTTTAAATTTATATGTGGTCTCATAGTAATAAATCTGATAAATGAAACGTAGTCACTATTATCTGATTCAAGAATACTTCGTACGAAGATTGAACCCCATTTTAGTTCGGATTTTGGAAAATATATGTTTATATTTGTGCAAGAATCATGTTTTTTCGTAAACCAAATCAAAGCATAAACTGGGCCAGAAGCATTAACACCAACCCGGAGTACCGGCCAGCCTGAGTTCGCTGCACCAAAGCTTGCTTTATGAATTTTTCCGTATTCCATTTGCTCTTCCGAACGGGGTCATGGCCCCTCCAATGGGAATGGTCACCATTATTCAGATAGCACTGACAGATCCTTTTGTATTTTTGGATGACAGTCTGCGATAGGGAACTGGCCGTTTTTGCGCATTCCCAACTTCCATCGAAAACTGTTTCAAAATTAAAATCTTTCAGGAATAAGGAAGCTATTTTTCATTTTAAAATATTCAATGAAAGACGACTGTACTATTTTTACTTTTTTACCTGTATATTGATGTGGGATGTACCATCTTTAGTACATCATGTATTTATTTAAATCAATTTAGAAGTTTTCAATATGTATTAAATATTTTTTTAAGTTTTCTAGCTACCTAGTCTTCTACTTTGGGACCTATTTACGAATGTCATGGTCAGTTATATCTGCCTTACAGTATAGACCAATCAGATCATGTTTTGTTAGATGCAAAAGGTACCTTCATTATTCATTTAGTTTTTTTTTGTTATTGTAAATAAGGAAGAATTTGAAGGACTCGAGGTCCAGTCAACAATAAAAAAAAATTGTGTTGTGGCGACGTTTCAAGACTGTATTGATTATATTATGCCCAACTGTGGAAAATAAAGTTTTTTTTAACAAGAATTTTCTTAACTCATTACTGAACACTAAAATGTACAAAATATAACAAGATACGATGGCTGTACACATAATACAAGATATAATCGAGACATAATCAAAAAATCAGAAGTAAAATATTCTAATTCGTATTAGTCCAATCCGATGAGCACATATTACAATCTAGCTATATATATATATATATACAAAATCAAAAATAGTTAAAAACTAAAAAAAAAATATTTGCCGACGATTCAGTCCACTTCATTCATATTTTTATTTATTCATTCTGGACCTTTATTTATTCTTTACTTACTTCCTTAATTTTCCGTCTTGTAGTGTGCTGTTCTTTTTTCATATCTACTTTTCTATTTACGTAATTTTTTTAATTTTATACTATAACTATTTTTTTATATATTTTTTTCTTTTTGTTCACTTTAATTATTACATAATTTTTAACTCTACCTTAGTTTACTTTTTTATATCTTATTATCCTGCAATGTCAAAATATTTTTAGTTGTTTTTGTATGTTTTTAGCCCTGAGGAAGCTCTACAAAGCGGGGCGAAACGTCAGGAAATAAATAGTAATTAAATATTTTGTTCTCTTTGACAGCACCCCCGACCAACTTCATATTTTTATGGTATATACGGATATAAAATGCAAATAAACAGAGTATCTGATAGAAATAACATTTAGGATATGAAGAAATTGCAGAACCAACATCATTATGAATACGAGTATACATTAATGTTAATAATGTATGGATAGCATATAATGGAATGTAAATAATATAAATTATTGATAACGATTAATTTAGCAATGTAATATATTGGAAATTATATATTATATTAATTTTTTTATTAACATTAAATAATAAATAATAAGGAGCATATTTAATTGTAAATCTTATTATGAGATAAATATAATACAAAACTATAAATTACTATGGATATCTATATATTTAGTGAGACAGAGATAAGCAAACTTATCGTATTATATTTTAATATTTTCTAAATGCAATGTTTAAGTTTAAAAAAAAAAAAGAGTTTAACTGAAGTAGTTTGTAAGTAGACGTTTTAAAGTGCTGATGAGAATTTTAAATTGCAAAAGACGAGTTAATACTAGGAAGGGGCATTAAATATTTCTGGGGAGCGGATGAGTGAGGGCATTAACAAGCCAGCGACCTCTTCTATAAAGGCCAGAGCTATTAATCAAAGAGACATAACTTTATGGTTACTATTAAAATTATCAAGTTGGGGATTGAAATTGCCACTTTTATATCGTACCTAACTATTAATCCAGCGCTAACTTCAATCAGATTATTCATGAAATAGAAAAATAAAGTTTTATAATTTTATTTTAAAAATAAAAAAATAAAGTACCGACAGAATATAATTTTTTGATATAATGAAATACGTCATCATACTGAAACTTGTCTTAGAAATTAAATAAATTGATTTGATACAACCTTAATTTTACTTTAATATTAATAACATTGAAATATTTTTAGGCAATAAATTATGTCGTAATTTATTATATTTAGGCAATAAAAAATACCCAAATCTATACTTTTTACTGAAAACCAATCACATATAAATTCTTCTTTCTTTAACAGAAGCTTTAAACTCAAAGAAAAAAAAAAGAATTCAGATATTCATTTTCTTTTTTAAATATTAATAATTAATTTGGATTTTTAAAACACGACTTGTATATATTTATTATTAGATGTTTTTTTAGTATTTTTTTTTAGTTAATTTTATTGCAAATAGTGAGTTTTAAGAAATATTCTATTTTAATTTGTTTACCTTTTTATTCAAGAAGTGATGTTATATTATTTTTCTGTTTATTGAGGAAATATAAACCCTTAATGATATTATGCTGCAATTTGGAGCTTTTTTTTTTGTTCATACATTTAGCTTTTAAATACATTAATATTTATTGGTAAGTTTTTATTTAATACTGGCTGGTAGGTTTGAGAGTTAAATTTCATATTCAACCCCCAGCGCCACCACAATATATATATATTAACGTGTGTGTGGGTAATTAAAACTATCTGTTTAATATCTTGTTGGTTTTCGCCAATTTTGTTCGACATTCGCTGCAGGAATACAAGTATAAAACGTAGAAACAACAATACTATCTTATTAAGGTCTTAACACGTAACAAAACCGGTAAAGGGTTATTGAAAATATTATGTGTAACGAGATGTTGAGACAGCTGGCATTACAGTGGCCATTGTAGGAGCGTTAAGTGCATTGCAACTGCTACAGTACGCCCTAAAACAAAACTGCTCGTTGTCCCTCCCAATGGGGAGTATTGCTGGAACACATCACTAAGATTTAATAGGTTACCTTCTAGTACACGTAAAACAGGGCATATAAAAATAAAAAATGGTTCATTTATCAACAAATTTGATATAGTGGAAGCATGTTTTTTAGGTGGGGGAGGGGAAAATATGAGTGTATTAATGAGATAGCTTTGCTAAAACTGACAAATATTTTTAATTATAAATATATAGGTATATAAAAGAAAATCCAAATATTTTTATTATTAATTATAGTTTTTATTCGGTTATTCACTAATTATTAGAAAGCTAAAATATTTTTTACGAAGATAAACTTTATATATAAATTTATTTTTTATTAATATAGTTGTTTGAGAGTGGTTTAGTTTCTTTTTAAACAATTTTGATCTCTTTTCTCTCAACTTTATTTTTAACACTGCCATCTTGGATCCCAGTTCACAATATTAGATTTATTTTTTATTAATATAGTTGTTTGAGAGTGGTTTAGTTTCTTTTTAAACAATTTTGATCTCTTTTCTCTCAACTTTATTTGATTATATATAAAATTAAAGTGGAGAAAATTTGTTACAAGTATGTGTACATTTATACCTTTATTTTTACCACCACTACGGATCGCTATAAAATAGTCCAAGCATCGAAGGTTCATATAGAGCAGGGGTGGCCAACTTTTCAGTATATAAGATCTACTTTTTATCTTAAAAGCGTGTCGCGATTGACTTACATAGACGTAGTCTCAGGGGTGAGAAGGGTTGTAAAATGCATACTATATTTATACACTGTGTTTATGAGGTGTATTCCAGTGAGGTATGGGTAGATAAGAAAAATATATGTTCAAAACTATTTTTTATTTTTTAAATCACAATTAAGTTTTCGAGATATAGGCTCATAAAGAATATATATGGCTTATCTACGTACTTACATAAAAACAACAATAATAATTACTTAAAGGGCAAAAAATTAATTAAGAATTAAAAGAACATGGATAATTATTAACAATACTTATGAATTCAAAGTAGCAATAGATAAAGACATAAATAGATAAAGACATATTTCGAATTTACTTTGTTGCCTTAACATTAATAGTAACAATGAGTTTGTATGTCTCTAACCAAGGAATCATTATTACTTGTTGGCCACCCCTGGCCGATGTTTAGGAAAAAAATCTAAAGAATTATTTTTCTCAATGATTCTACATGCTATGTTCTTTTTTTTTTTTAATTTATTGATATTTACAATTTTTTTTCATTAAAGGCATTTTATATCTTTGTTTGTCTAGCAAGTGTTGTAATAGTCAGAAACGGCGACTGCTTTTCTGGCTTTGCAGTCTTGTATGAGGATTCGAAAGTTGTCGTTGATGTAGTCATAGGTAGCGACTACATGCGGGTCTGTTGGACTGTAATAAGTGGTGCATCATTAAAGGACACAGAAGGGCAGGAAGTCATAGGTTAACGACGAAGGGTATTTATTTACTTGTAGGAAGATAGTCCGGGTGGAGCTCAATAAAGGTATCAAAATAATAGCAGAAAATTATTTATTGTTTACTAACGTTTCGACCCACGTAGCAAGGCTTCCTCAGATTGAAACAAAGATGACCATTCAAGTGTCAGCCCTGACGTAGCCCTTTAAAGTGGGACCAACACATTGGTTTTTTATTATTTTATTTTTATGCCAGATCTGGTGGGCCTTACATGGTTGATATAACTTATATATATATTTTTTAACAGTTGATTATGAGGGGGTATAGTCATACAAAGGACACCCCTAACTATATACAATGTTCTTATAAAAAGAAAATAAATAGATCAGAATAATGCTTCTTAATAAAAGAGGAAAGTAAAATAAATACCAAAAAAAGAATAATATTGGTATACTTAAATAAATCAAACAATTGTCTTCTAATAGTAAAAGAAACAAGTTAATTTGAAAAAGGGAAGAGAGAAGAAAAGAGAGGGAAAAAAATAATAATGAATAAATAAAATGAATAATAATAATATGTAAATAGAGGTAGTGTGACTATGAATTAATTTTATATTTATCAAAAATTTATAAAAGAATGTCCTGCAGCGGTCTGGGCTTCAGTCTTCGGGTTGAGGTTGGGTTTCCCAGGTCGTAGGTTCACAGCTTCTTTAACTGTCGGCAACTCGGAGTGGAACTTCATAAACCGTTTTTTGATATAATCCTCTATTGACTCCACTTGAAATTCGCGATGCAATTGGCTATTTCTTATGAACCAAGGAGCATTAACTGCGATCCTTAGGACTATATTTTGAAAAGATAGTAGTTTTTCCTTTTCGTGAAGGATGCTGCTCCCCAGACTTCACAGCCGTATTAGCAGTGGCCTGAGGATTGTTTTAAATATAAGAACAGTTGTTTCTGGTTTTAGTTTGGAATTTCTGTTTAGGATAGGATATAGCATTGCTAACCTTGCATACATTCCCAGGTATCTTACTGTTTCA
The DNA here is from genome assembly GCF_000696795.3 of Halyomorpha halys. Taxonomy (NCBI): domain Eukaryota; kingdom Metazoa; phylum Arthropoda; class Insecta; order Hemiptera; family Pentatomidae; genus Halyomorpha; species Halyomorpha halys. The sequence continues at coordinate 60,938 of NW_027108832.1, read as the reverse complement.
CTGGCAGGATTCCATTTCACATTTTTACCTTTGAGGATTAGATCCGGTGGATCTGGTGGGCGTCGAAGAGTAAAACTTTTTGAGTTACATTTTTCAATATTCAAGCTTATCCATTTACTAACCATTTAGTAAAATATTCTTCTAAATCATTAAGGTGACTTTGCAAAGTGTTTCTAGCTGTTATTATGTCATCATGTTGAGAGAACACAGTTGTATCGTCAGCGAACATAGCTATGGAGGTGTGTGTGGACTGGACGATGTCGTGAAGGTAGAAGTTGAACAAAATGGGAGAAAGGACTGAACCTTGTGGAGTACCGGCATTGATTTGTCTAAGGGTTGAATTTTTAAACATTGGTTAATAATAAATAGTTTTCTTCTACTATTTTGATACCTTTATTGACCGCCACCCGGACTATCTCCGTATAATCAACTTCATACGGCCAACCATCTTCTTCCAATCGGTATTTATTTACGTAAATAGTGTGTTTTTAATGAAATATTGTATGTTGTATATTAGTAAATATTCAACATTTTGAAATTCATCTCTAAGTAGAATGTATTAATAAACATAATAATCAAGCCCAAACCTATTAATTTTTAAGAGTCAGATTGGAAAAGATTGGTTGTTCATTATTGCCCATTTTCTGCCCTTAGACTCTTGTCCTGCAGGGTGTAGTTGACAATTTTTTGAAGACGTCCATAGATCTTTTTTACTAAAATAGAAATATCAGTGATTTTATTTCCAAAGATTTAAAATGCTAATTCTGATCTCCAGAAAGTGAGAACTCATGAAAGATCACGTGGCACACTTGTTTAGCATTCCGATCAAAGGGCCTTTGAAATCCGAGACTAGTTTTAGGGATAGTTGCTGTCTGCTGAATCCACAACTAAAGTCCAAATGTGGAGGAAGGTCGCACTGAACCTGACTTTCATACTGACTTCTCCCCATCCTGAATTTCCTAAAATCACTCCTGACTTCTCACTAGCAGTTTTCGTTTAACCTCATGAACTTTGGTCACTTCAGTTAACATTTATATTTATAAATTTAATCTCTAATCATTAATTTAGACTTCGGAGGTAAAGGTTACCTGCTACTTTG
>NW_027108832.1:38967-59684 GCF_000696795.3 Halyomorpha halys | reverse complement strand
TTAATAGCATCTAACCATTTTTTAAATTCTTTTCTATCAGTACTAAAACTGAAAAGCAAAACCTTGAGATTTTGAGCGTCACTCATCTCAACAAAGGTTTACTGTTTTTTAGTTGCGGACATGTTGTTTCAGGAAATATGAAACGCTCAGAAAAGAACTGTCAGCTAAGTTTACCACCAAGTCCTTCTTACTTTTCAGTTGTTCTAAAACTAAGCAAATAATTTCTATTCAATAAAAGGAATGAATTGTCTGTCTGTTTGTGATTCAATTTGTGTTTACGCATAATCGATAATCCAATTTTGGTGAAATTATCAGGGACCATGGCGGTTAATACCTGATTGGACCCTACCCAATTTTAATGGATAGCATCGACTGCTTTTTCTTACGCATGTGTAAATGTATTTTCCTCAGCACACATATTCCAAAAAGTATTCTTAAATTTGAGAATTAGTGTAAAATGGGTCTCGAATCAATTTCATAAGATTGTCAACGACTTTGGGTTTACAATTAAAAAAAATAATTAAGAATGGTGTCAAAACTGGAGTCGTAAAATAAATATCAATAAATCCCATCAAATCACCTTCACATATGAAGTTGAGCTTTGGGGCTCCATTAAACCTTCGAATTCCTCTCGTATTCAATCCTTACAATCCAAAATCCTTCGTAAAATCCTCAATGCTCCTTACTTTGTCACAAATAAAATCATATATAAAGACCTTAATGTTCCCTATGTAACCGATCTAGCCCGAACTAGATATCACTCCTTCCATTATAAACTCTCTAACCACTCAAACGCCCTAGTTTCTAATCTAGCATCCTCTTCCATTCCTGACAATCCTCCGAGGCGCCTGAAAAGAAGATGGCCAAGACCAGCTAATGTAAAATGTCATTAGAGTGCTACCAATGGGTAGTTTCTCTACACGCCTGTAACACTACAATTTAACATAGATCAGATTTACTAAATTTATTATAATGTACAGTTATAAATAGCAATAAATAAATATTTAAAAAACAATCACCTTTACCCTTTCGTCCTAAATCTATGACTTCTTGTTTAACCGTATCTTTTAATGAATTTTTTTCTAATTTTTGTTCAACAGATTCACTACCTATGACTGCATATGGAAAAAAGACTAACTTGGAATCCACATACAAGACTGATAACAAAGAAACTCCCTCATCGATTCCGGCTACAACACCTGCTAGACAAACGGTCCAAAATTTCAACTAATTACAAACAACTTATTTATATGACTATAATAAGGGATATTTGGATTGACCAAGTTGAACTGTGAGACAACAATAAACCACCAAATTCCTCTTGTTTCTAATCCTTACAATCGAAACTCCTTTGCAAAGCATCATTATCGTAAAATTCTTTATGCTCCTTACTTTGTCACAAACTAAGTCATCCATAAATTCCTTAATGTTTCATTTGTTGCTGATCTATCCTGGACCAGATATCAAACCTTCTCCTCTAAACACTGTAACCTTAAAAACCTCGAGACCTCCTAATGAAGATTATTGGAGTGCTATCAGTAGGTAGCTTATCCACAAGTCTGTTTTATGCCAATGTAACACTAATATCGCATTTACTAGATGTATTTTTATGTAATCCAGTTGTAAATATCGATAAAAAAAGAAACGAAACATCTGAAAATTCCTTTCTAGATACACCTGTAATTCAACAAAGGGTCGCTCCGTATATATTCTACTAAAAGTAAATAAAAAATCAATTATCTACCCAATAAAAATCTCCAGAAAAAGAAAGATTTCTAGCTAACTTAATTTTCTCATTAAAAAATAAAAGGTTATAAAAAAAATTAAAAATAGTGACTACGATATACTAACTTATGTAAAGGACAGGTGTGCTTTTTCTCTTTTGTCTTATAATTCCAGGAAAAGCTATCATTTGTACAAGGCTGTAAGGAAAACATTACTGTCCACCCTCTTGCTTGCATAAGTGGAGGTACTTAAAACCGGTTATAAGTACTCCATATAAATTAGGGCGGTGAGAGTTTGATACCAATAAGTTAGGAGTGCCTTTCTTCGTCCGGTGTAATTGCCTCATCCTATAATGGATGGTAATAGTTGAGATAGATGGCGGCCGGTCTCCCTCTCTGGGAACTTGCTGGAATTTTCCATAAATATTCAGTCCAGCCCTTCTTCTCATTTGATAATAGCCCCTTCGACCCACCTTCTAACTCTTATTCCCTTAAGGAGGGTCCTTTATCTAATAATTTGAAGCCTGCTAAAAGAAAGAAAATTTTAATGTGAAAAAAAATTAAGTAGAAGAAAGTACGTGTCCTGGTTATGAAATGGAGTCAGGTCTGCTTGATCTAAAAATCGTACATATATACAATACGACAATATCAATCCTTTTCCCACTCTGACCAGTGATGGATTTTGACAAATGATGTATCAAAATAAAGGTAATTTCATGAGAAGTGACGAACCTCAATAAAAATTCATGAATTCTTACTGGAACTTTAATAAAAGTTAAAGGTTTCAAAACAGAGGTTAGTTAGTGGATCAAATAATTAAACTAGATAACATAAATGTTTTAAATTCGATGATTGTATAAAAAATTGATGGGTTTTATTGCTCAATTAGATAGTGATATTTCGAAAATGATTACGTAGGCAGAAACTGTCTTTGGAAGATCACGGCTGAGATGGAAGTCCGGTAAGACGGACAAAAGCGTATACGAATGATCCTAATTGCAAATTCCTGATACAAGAATAAATGTCTGAAGCCTTTGACGTCAAACAGATGAAGACAAGGAGATAGACTCTCACCAATTCTATTCAACTAAGCCCTTCAAAAAGTGACTAGAAGAACATCACGCGAAAAAACACGTTAGAATAAAACTTAAAGACCTGGACGACATTGCAGTCCTAGGAAATAACCAAGATGAAATGGAAAAACTCGCAAAGACTCTATTAACAGAGGCAGAAGAAATCGCCTTGCAAGTAAATTAAGATAAAATAAATTATATGATCGTAAGCCAGAAAATAAACCTCTAACGTCATGGTCTGCGTGGATGGCAAATTAAACAGTTTCAAATACCTCGGCTCTACAATAACCTCAAAAAATGATTAACGGACTAAGATACACCAGCGTATAACAAGCGCGAACAGAGCATTTGTCTCCTTGTCAAGATTACTGAAATCTCTAAAATTCTAAAACTAAGATTGTACAATACCATGAAAAAGCAAGCTCTGATAAACGGCTGTGAGACCTGGGTTCTAACAGGTACCCTAGAAAGCAGAATGCAGAGATTTGAAAGGAAAGTCCTCCGTAATATTATGGGAGCTATCTGGAGTCAGAGCTTTAACACAAGGAGGAGAATAATTAACAGTAAATTTCTTGCAGAGTGAGTCAATAACTCATAATACGAAGACAAAGAGTTTAAGATAGGCAGAATATGTGGCCCAAAAAAATCCATTAGGGCGCCTCCACACAACAATCAATGCCAGTATAGTTGACAAGAGACCACGTGGGAGGCCAAAAACTAGGTGGATTGACAGCATCAACAAAGATGCGAAAGAGCTGCATGCAGCAAAGTGGGAAGCAGTAGCCTTAGATAGGTAGGCGAGGAGGAGGCTGGTTCGGGCGGCCAAAGATCTACAGGAGACAACAGAAAAAAAAAATAAATTCAAGAATATTTAGAACAATTTGATTGAAAATGATTAAACAATTGTGGTACTAAATAAGTTCTGTAATTTTACTATCTATATGTTTTCCCTTTCTGAATATTTAATTTTAATTTGAGCGAACGGCTCAAAAGATTTCCAATTTTCATGTCTCAAATTATTCAGACTCAAAGGTTTCAACCACGAATTCACAGCCCATCACAGTTATTCGTTCATGTACGGCCTAGCTATGAGGTCTCAGCGGGTACAACTCAGGGTTAATATAAGTTTACGGATTGCTGAATCTTAAAACTGAGGTGATATTTTTCAGTGGGAGAACGTAATTACGTAAACGTTTAATTAAAGATAGACATTATAAAGTATGCAGCTTTACCAATTGTGAGTGTTGAATAAGCATTCTTGATAACATTTAATAGTTTATACGAACGTGAAAAATATAGGTTAGAGATCTCGCAGGAGTAAACCAGTAGCATTTAATTAATATTGTTGACCCTGCGGCGTAAAAATAAGTAATTGATAACATTCAGCATCACAGCAATCCATTTACATCCAAGGCCAGAGGAATATTATACTTAAATAAATTAAGATTTTGTGTGTTTTTGAGAAACAAATACGAATATTGGGCCTGATTAACTCTATCTTAGTAGTTATACCAGTTAATTAGGCTGAAGTGTTGAAGAAAGAAAAAGCTATAACAAGGGCATATAAGTGTTATAAAAATGGTTTTATGGCTTGGAACCTTATTACGGAGAAGTTGTTGAGCTTGGAATATAACATTATTAACTTTAGAATACTTAAGAAATAATAAATATCGAAAATAAGAATCAAGAGGAATCCTTAGTTCTTTTTTATACTTAATCCTCAGTTCTTAGAAAATGTGTAAATCTATAATTAGCAGCTGTTGATTGATCGAAAGAAGTTGATTATAATTTCCGCCTGCGGAATAATAATTTATTAGAGCATAGATCTCAACTATTTGTTAGGCTTCTTTCATATCCTACAAGAATTCACCGTTGCTACAGTAAGTCTAATAATGCCTTTAGATACTCAACATTATTATATTATTAGAAAATAGATTTATTAAAAATATTGCTTTAAGATCTCAAAGAGAAAATCTAAGGTATTTATTAAAAATTATAATTTCGAAAAAACTAACGTAAGATATGTTTGCTGTTAAACGTGAATACTGTTTGAAAACAAGATGGTCGTGGGTGTGGTAGCGATGTGAACATACTTTATGAGTGCTGACATTCCGGCCAGAACTTCGGGCAAGGCCCAAGAACAAAAATTGGATAAATCACATAATTATTAAAAAATAAAAACAAAATATCATGAAAATAAGAAGATATGAAATGATATAAGTATTATGAGAAAAAATGTATATGTAATAAAAATGTCGAGCCTGATTCTGACTGGATTACTTCCTTGCACAACCGTTAGTCTAATGACAGTATTTCCTTACAAATCACATAAAATATATATGAAAATCCAGTTTGCAAAGTATATATGTTAAATTAAATTAATTTAAATTTAATTAAGAAAAACTAATTGCAAGTAAAATAAGGACGAATTAATCCCTCCCCCTAATATGTTTTTTTAATATTTTTCGTTTCTCATAAATTTAAAACTATATTTTATAGTGTTTTTTTTACTCATATTATACCTACACTAAACATTTTTCCCCATACTGCTTATGTACCTATATTGGTTGTTATCTTCTTTTTCTGTTTTTATGTTTTATTCACTATGTTTATGTTTTTTTGTTTTTTTAACTGATCAAAAATCTAAATTTTAGTGAATCACAAAACATGGTTTCTTTCCAAAAATTTTTAACAGTCGTGAAATAGGATGGAAGTTCATTGGATTTGTTTGAAATTTCTTTGTAGGGCGACTGGTTATATATTACCTGCCACATAGCCTATCTATCAAATATTCCAATATGCTTTCGCGATTCTTGTCCGGCATCGTTCTTATGTGACGTTATGTCATTTATTTATAGAATTTATCAAATAGAAGTAAATAGTTATTAGTATATAGTTAATTCATTATATTATCTATTATTCTATTAAATCAGGAGAGACCATATAATTTAGTTACAATATTATTTGCGTACATTGAGATAATTCTGTTAGCGAAAGTTTGTAATTTGAAAAATAATTACAATTTACCATTATTTCTCAATAACTGGGTCATTCCGCAATTATTGGTAATTAACATATTTGCAATCATTTCAGCCTTAAATGACAGATAACTGACCATTTTTAAATTTGTATATATTTTACCAATTTTATCAACCATATTCATTTTTCTTTGGGAACAAGTAGTTTTTTTTTCTACACTAAAGGAGGCATTTTGTTTCGTACAGTTTTGTAATTATTTTCGTGCGTTTTCTCAGTCCTTTGTCATCTCCCTCCCCACTTTTATTCCCTTATTGTTTATCAACAAACGTTACTTCTAACAAAAAAAAATTGGTTTATCGATTATTTTTTGGTCAAAACCTAACTTATGGTTATTTGGTTGGTCAACCAAAATCAATAAAAACAAGGTATAATCAGTGCATTTTCTGGCTGTCTTTAAGTGTGTTCCTCAATCATTTGTCAAACATGCTGGTATGAAACAATAAATTACTTGCATTAATTTGTTTGTTGTTTAATTTGAACCACTGTTGGTTTCAATTTAAATAAATGTTACTCTGACTGTTTGTTGATAAATCTCCTGTTTTCGTCTTTATGAGATAAAATCACTCTGATTCCCAGTCCTTTATCTTCTAGTGGAAATTGAGAGAAATTAGTCATTGAAATTTTTTTTTTCTGAACAATTGCAAGTTTGTATTTATTTTTCACCGAAGAGGTTGTTATATTGTATGCATAGAAGGAGAACTTATGTGCTTTCTAATGAAATAGTTTTTCATATACTTATTCCCAGTTCGTTGTTTAATAATTTTTAAGTAACTGAAATATTTCACAAAGAGGAGAGAAAATTTAAAGTATTATATTTGAGTCAAGTTGAAACCGTTTTGAGTGTTTATAGAAAATATAAATGATCGCGATATTTTTCCTTGCAAAATTTAGACATCCATGGAATAGTTGAATATGAATACTGCACTATTGGTTCCATGGACAAAAAAATTATACTGGAAGTGACAGCTTACTTGATTAACTATATATCATCTGTAATTTACCGATTTTCAAATTGATTATTTTATGGAAATTTGATTTTAAAAAAATATTTAATTCCCAGTTCAATGACGACGATAATAAAATAATTATATGAAAAATGAATATTCAGGTGCGTAAAGAAAAAGCTAATTAAGGTAAAACATGAAATTTAAAATATAAAAAATTTCTAACAGGCGAAATGCATTTTTTTTTCGCAAAATGACCCAAAAACTGTTGAAATCGCTGTCAGTACTTATTTTAATAATTAACGAGTTAATGAAAAAACAAAACAACTCCTGCATTGCAATTTAGCCTTAACACGTAATAAATAAATAATAAAAAGAATGAAACTTAAGTTATTTGATACTGATTGTTTGGAATATATAGCTTTTTTTCTAACTTAAAATTATAAAGCATAACAGTCCCTTTCGCTTTAGTGGCACAAATTTTGATTTGAGAGTCGTCATAATCCCAGTAACAGCCTGAGAGAGCATAAATGTCATTTAATTCCATGTCTGCATTAAAGGCCGACCAATTACTTAGCATTAATTAAATTTAATTACTCCGTTGAGCTGAGCATAAACTCTTATTTGAAGTGCAACATGTGCCGTCGTCAAAAGTTTCCTTGGAAGGAAGTGGGCCACCACCAAGTGGGGCCCCACCTCTTCCTTATATGAAATTATTTAGCGTTCAACACCTGAGCTTATAATTGGCGGTTTGTAAACTCTCGCTGTTGATATGAAGTTCAGTTCGTGACTACACAATACATATTGACATAAATTCAATCAAACTATTATAAGAACAAAAAACAGAATTTAGGAATCCCATTACAATAAAGCTTAATAACACACAAAAAGGATCCAAAACTAAACACCTATAATTAAACCAGGTTAGAATCCGATTCTTCAGTATTCCCCTAATTCAATCCTCCCATCTACGACCTACTCCTCTGACGTGGGTTCAGAGCTGATCACTATTTTTAGGAATTCGTAAATCATATTTTTTGTTGTTAATAAATCTTCTTTTAATTTTTATTTTAATAATATTTTCTAACACACTCAACGGCATTAGGTATTAGGGATTATATGTACAGAATCATACCGTATATACATTTTAAGTATTTAACTAAAAATATAATGAAATAAATAATGATAATAATAATGAAAAATACAAGAAAATAATCAAGTATAAGCTAAAATGGATTAAAATAAAATTATATGTACCCATCATAAATAAATATAGATAAAAAAGGTACATAATATAAAATAAGAAAGCAAATAAAATAATGTTAATAAAATCTTGAACACAATCATACCTACACGCAATATTTACATTTTTCCCAAGGAATAGAAAATCTACCCCTGCCAACCGAATGTAAATGGCATAGCAGAACTTAAAGATATTTGCTAAAACCACTATCAAGAGAAAATTGAACGAAAAATCTAATATCAATTTGAAATTTTTACACCCATTATTGAAAACAAAGCAAATCATATAGTTACTGTCCAATTATCCATTTTAAAATCTCATTCCATAAGAATTAACGGTAATTAATCAATGAAATGTAAGTAATGTTTTTATAAAATGGCAATGACTTGATCAAGTCCCGACTTGAATTGTAATTTAAAATATACCAGCTCGTTATTTTTTTTCCGGGTGACTTATGTCAAACAATAGATGTGAAAGAGACAGCATCATGGTTATAATTTCAGGACATATTTTGATGTATTCTACAGCCTATTTTGACAAGATAGACAAAATAATTCTTGATATCTTTTAGTTAAGACTTGAATACAGTTAAAACTTATTTCTCAAGTGATATATGTAAAGATGTATTTTAACATAAAAATGTTACCCCGGACAGCAATTACAATAATAAATGCAGTATCCATGGCCAGTATAACATTATTAAAAGATTTTCATATAATTAATTCAGCTTTTTTATCAAAAAGAAAAGTTGCCCGAGATCTTAGAGATTGAATCACAACCGATATGGATGCATAGCCTGGAAAGGATTTCATTCAAATGTTCTAGTGAGACTTGATATTTGCCCGCAGTTTGAGAATCACCTTTAATTATGTTTACTGGATGCCGCTACCTGAATTTATTTGATGGTATTGTCTGCTTTTGATGTTTCGATAACATCTCTATTCTCAACGAAGAATGCGTTGAATGCAGCTTCCCTTTGTTCATTATAAAATCAACACTTTTCTCTTAATTTAGAATCAGGCCGACTCTGCGAGCATTCTTTGGACGCTCCAATTTATAATGCTCTCTGCAGAACCACTGCCGCGATCCAAAATCGTCTGCGGAACCCGTGAGGACTAAACATTCTTAGTTATGTGCAAACTGCTTTTAAAAATCTTGATGTCGGTATAATCTCTAAACAGCAGTGGCGATAATGGTCCTTTCCTGGGAAGCTTTTTAGAGTAAATCTATCTAGCTTGTTTACTGGTAAAGTTCAAATAATCCTTCTCAGCCACTAAAAATGAATCCATACCGTGCCCCAAAAATAAATTTAACCCGTACCTAAAAAATTATTTTAAACACAGGCCTCAAAAATAAATCTATCCTGGACACCTAAAATAAATATGTCATAAGCTCCAAAAGGTGGCTATGCTATGGAATTCAAAATCTAAAGAAAAATAATAACTTGTTAGTAATTTAAAAAGTTTCTGAAGATTAACTAAAAAAAAAACTAGTTGAAGGCCGCTCTACATACAACGTAAAGCCATTTTCATTATTAATTTTAAAATCCCTGATATTAATTACCCGATAAGTTGAAAAATATCTGAAAATCGGGTACACTGAATTGGCAGCACTGGTAATAAAGCAATAGTTCCTGCACTTGACTCAGACCAAGTTTCGAAATGTCTTGCCTTTTCACCTACCACGTGACCTATGACTGCAGCAACTAAGTTTTGTTGTTGCGTCTGTGTTGACTTAGCACTGATAAGGGTTAACTTTGGTTTGATTTTACGTAACAGTGATAAAGAAAGCTGGAATTCGCTATGGATAAAATGAAATTCTACGATGATTTTTTTTTCTGTTTTATTCTCTATTTCACAGCAGCCCAAGCTTTTGAACTTGAAATTTAAAGTGCTTTCTAAATTAGGGTCTCGGTTCAACTGTTTCAAAGCTCCTTTTCTTTCCTTAATTACCAAACGGAATGGACCAGTCCATCAAGAGACTTGCCTTTCAGTGTGAAAGATTTGGTTTTGGAACTGATTTTTTTTTTCAGCCACTTGGAGTAATTTATTAAATTAGTAAATAAATCAATGTCATTAGCGGCATTAATAATACTAAAAATTCCAAATGTAAACTAAAACCATCTCAAAATGTTCCAATTGGCTTGTTTACTGAATCTATTTTAAAGTACGTCGTTAATTCATAGATATCTGGGATGAACTCGCAATCGGAAAAAGGTTACCACTAGCTAAACCAAAAACTTATAGTTATGAGAAGTCAGTGCTATGTTTTAAGTGAGCCTGCTTCTTTGAGCTCTACTGAAAAAAGTTTTTAGAGCACCATTAAACCTTTAAAATGTTTACTACTTTTATAAGTTCAAGTGTTGTATCATTGGATACTACATGCATTTAAATCTTCGGTTAACAGAACGAGATGACTTTCTCGGGAAACGATATATGCAATAGTAAACGATATTTGATGCATTAGAGAATAATTAATTTTAATTCATTAACACTTCCGTAACAAGGAAGAATATTATTTTTATCTTATTCTGGATCGTGTTGAGAATCGGCATCTTCATGTGCATTTACAGAGAGAGACACTGGGATGCAATGTGGCCAATGAATGTGGCCCTGAAACCTGGGTGGAATTATTTGGATGTGCCCTAAATGTGATTATGGGGTACATGTTCAGTGATTTCTCGAGCCACATAAACTTTTTACAATAAAAGTTAATACTATTTTTTCAATGACTAAATTGGGAACAGTAGGGAAAATATTGGAAAAAAAATTGTTTTTTCTGTATTCACGAGTTTTCTAAACGACATTTTTTCTCCATCATATTTTTTTTTTTAAATATCAAGTCAAAATTTTTTAAGAGATTAGATACATTACATACTGTTTCTTATAGCTTAAAGAATGTTTGCTGGAACCACTCCCTGCTTTTTTAATTTAAATCTGTAGGGAGACCCTATTAATTGAATTGAATACGATGACATATTCCATAATCATGTGCTTAACCGATTGTTGAGAAGTAAAAGATATAGAGCTTATACCATCTTTATTTTAAAGATTTCATTTCCACGTGATAGATGTCTGTCTTGTAAGTAATATCAGAACAGCGAGGAAGTGACAGGGCTGTTTTACACCCCCTGCCTACCTTTCAATTTGGTGAATGAGTGATACAAACTAATGAATAAATACAACAAAAATACAACTTTTTGTAAGATTTAATTTTCAGGCCAATAATATGGAATATCATTCCCCCCTCCACCACTATTCCACCACCCCCACACCCTTCGGAAGTTTTTCTACCAAGGCGTTAGGATGTGGGCTGATAAAGATAAATTGGTCAGTTACTGTCAGATGTTTAACTGACAAGATCGCTTCATCTCTATCAGCCTTCATACAGCCAGATAATCATTGCTCAATTGTTTAATATTTATTTATATGTTCATATATTTGAACATTTCATTCAATTGTCTTTATAATCGCTGTAATTAAATCAGAACTATAATTGTAAATAAAGATTTTTTTCAGTGTGTAATAGTCTAGAGCAAGCCATGGATTAAATAATTGGCAATCTGCATCAAACAGTCATAATTATGAAAACTTAAGATTTCAGGTAAGATTTAACATGCTAATTAATTAAATAATTAAATCTGAAGATACTTCATTATATCAGATATAACAGCACTCTGGTGGCTGACCAGGAGGGTGCAAGATTCACTTTCTTTAAGAAGGATATGTAGGTGGACTTAATGATAGTTATTAAGACGATTTGTAGTTTTACGGTGTTTTCAATCTCTCTTCTCACCACCGCGATATTTCAGAGCTGGTGATACACATTATTTGCCTTTTGTTATTCTGCTAAAAGTCTCTTGAGCAACGTTACCACATCTACTGGGTACATATCTAATAGACGTTTAGTCCCTCCTTGCAGTGAAATTGTATTTCCTAATAACCAATATACTTCAGCTTGCGGTTTTTCTTGCGGTCATTACCTTCCCGTTTTTTTTTTCAGCTCACCTACTCTACAAATAATTGTCTGCTGTAGATTTTCATACACGTTCAGATATTCATTCTGTCATATGGCTAAAAGGAATAATGCCAACGAAAACCAAAACCTGAGCTTGAATCGTCCTCATTTTCCACTTTTCCGCGATCTCTGCTTGCATATCTTTAAAATCATATCGAAAAATATGACATGAAGGAGATGAATAAATCTATCACCTGATTGTATTTTTATTGTTATGGTGCGTAGATTTAATAGTATTTATTAAATTAGAGGGCACATTTTGAGCAGCTAAAATAATCCATATTTCTTTTCTAGGAACCGAGTCGAAGTAAATGATCTTTTCTCTTTCTCATGACTTCTGCAATTTTCACGAGCGAGGAAATGTTGTCTCCGCAGGTACTCCGCCAATGGAAATAGCTAAGCCATTGCCAGTCCCAAGTCTGGATAAAGGAGGAGGGTTAATTCATGGGCCGACCCCCCATGAATCGTAAAAATCATATTGTTACGAACACTCAACGAAGCCTCGGATGTAGGATTGATTCACGGCAACGACAAGGACCTCGGAAACGGACATATAAAGAAGGAACCTGGAATGCACGTATTTTATACAGAGCTGGAGCTCTTAAAGAGCTAAACAGAAGGCAACACAGGAGATGAGATGGACTGGAAAAGGTGATATAAAGAGCAAGAATTTCATAATGCTATATAGTGGAAACGAAAATAGTCATGAATTTGTCGGTGCATTTATGGTTGCAAATCGAATAAAATCCATTTCCAACCAAAAAGAAAGGCTATGCAGAATACGCATTAGGGGCCGTTTCCGGAACATTAGTTTAATATGTGTTCATGGCTCTAAAGAAGAGATGGATGAAGAGGAGAAAGATATCTATGAACGATTGGAAGATGCATATAATTTTTGTCCCAGTTACGATATGAAAATCGTGTTGAGAGACTTTAATGCTCAGGTTGGTAAGGAAAAGGAGCTGAGACCCACCATAGGAGTTCATAGATTGCACCGTAGAACTAATGAAAATGGGTACAGAATGGTAAGCTTTGCAACATGGAAATCTATGGCTGTTATGAGCACTATATTCCCTCATAAAAATGCGCATTAAGAAACATGGCACTCTCCAGATGGCACCGCAGGAAGTAAAATTGTTCGAGTGCTGGTACCCTCCAAAAACTTTAATTGTATAAATGATATAAGATCGTATAGAGGATATGATGTTAACACGGATCATTACCTCATTATGATGAAACTCCACCAAAGAATTAAATTTACTGCAAAGAAACAACAAATCCGATACGAGCACAGAAGGCCTAAAGACAGAAGAAATGGTAACTACGTTTTCTGAGAAGTTTCATGAGATAAGCATATTCATAATATTCATGAGTCATAAGCAGAACAGTTGGTGAAGTTACGGCGACAAGCGAAAGCAGGTGGTGGTGTATCTAGGTAGGATTGGCCCAGACTGCTAAAAAAGTGTTTGGAGAAAAAAAAGAAATCCTCGTAACTATTGGTTTGACGAAGAATGTGTCTTGTACTACTGCTTTTCAGTTTGCTGCATATAGCTCTTTCGCATCTTTCTATTCATCGAGTTCTGAGCCACATGCCCCTCATCTTAACCTCCTACCCATCACGAGATATTCACTGGCCAGTCTCTGCAAGCAATTCACTGTTAGCTCTCCTCCTCCATGTGTTAAAACTCTGATCCAGATCGCTCCTGTAATTTATTCTAGATACTGCTTTCAGGGGTACCTGCTCAAGCACAGTTCTCGCAGACGTAAATCAGAGCTGGCTTTATCATGGCATTCCACAGACTTGACTTCAGATTTTTCGGGATTTCAGTATTCTTAACAGAGAGAAAAAGGTTCTTATAATTGAATATATAATTTTATCTTTATTTTTTATGAAATAATTCCCCTCTTTCTATTTTCTAAAACTTTCGTTCCGATAGATCTATTTATTCGTTGTCACATTTCTGCTAGTATATTAAGAAACTACAAACCTAAATACTAATTCTAATGTGATATTATCGTCTCTGGTTGTTCAAGTATCGGTGTTTAAACCATAACCACCTATTGAGGTGTGATGTAAAGTATGGGCATTCCTACAAAACACGGCTAATTTCAATATTGTTATAATAATGAAATTATGGTGCTGTTTGTTTGGTGATAAAATGTAATGAGTGAGTCTCGTGTGACCGATTCTCAGACCTTCTCTCGACCACATTTAAGGCTAGAGGTACCCAAGGGTTTTTATTCCACATAGATTCTCATCTATAATAACATTTAATAGCTTTAATTTCCTTTTCGTGGGGTTTGCTTATTTCTGAAAGAGTTTAAATTGCTTTACCGGAAGCGCGATTTCTTTGCTCAACTAGCATTTGATTTGTATATGAAAAAAAAGCATTGTAATTTTGTACGATAACGTTGTGTGAACAGTAGTTCTTTTAGTTTATCAACTAGTAATTAATGAGGATTAAACTCATTTAAAATTATAGTAATTAAATACAAACCCTTAGTTAAATATGGCTAAGAATCCTTATGAAGGGCTCACAGACTTGTATGTGTGATGGAAATACCTACGTGCAAGTATGTAGCCCTAAGATCCTGCGTAACCCGGATACGTGGGCTAGTTGGGCTTCAAAGTCACTCCCCTCGGAAGTATCCTTTTGTCCGTTCACCGCAATCCTTACCCTTGAAGGCACAAAGGACATCAAGACTCTACGTCACCGACGATGGATGGAACCTTGTTTAGTACAAAAGTCTTCTTATTAAGAACGGTGGATTCGTTTATTGTTTATGGGGGTAATATTTTTGACATTTTGTGGCAGCTTTAGTCTTTTAATATTTCATCATAAAACTGACAGGAGGGGATGAAGTAAGCGTAGTGCTAACTTCAACTTTTTGATGCTGAGAGATTTAATATAGGAACCTTATATCCCAATTTCTTAAGGATGGCTATGTTCAAAATAATGAAGCAAAGTTTCTGAAAAGTTATACGGAACAAATGAAAAGTAATTTTTATTCTTTGATACTATTCTCCGAAAAAGAAAACAATGAATTTAGACTTTCTTGAAAAATTATTATATTAGAATAATTAATATTTATTAATTATATATATGTATATTATTTTATAGAAGAGAATTAATAAAATCTAATACACATTTATACAATATATACAGAAATAGCAGAGAAAAAAGCACTCACTGAATTAAATGAAAAAAAATTTAAACAATAATAACAAGGAAATATATAAATAAAAGATAATACTATATTGATAAATGAAAATATGAATCTTTTTTTTTTTGTATACTAAAATAAAACTAATAACATAATGAAAATAAAATAATTTATGAAAAAGAAAATTAAATGTAAGTAACAATGAAATAAAAATATATTCATACCATTATTCAATATTAACACACTCGTATTTACTTCCACCTCTGCGTGGAAGGCAAGGCAGGGCTCCTAGGGATCCCAGCGCTTCTCTCCCAGCATCTTCACTGGTATAGAGAACTAATTTAATTGATATTAATATTCAGTCTGAATAATTGTAGCAATAAACATGTTGTATAATTCCGAAGCCCAATCAACTAAAATGGAATAAAAATTGACGTGGTGTATATGTGAAAGGTATTAATGGATCGCTTAAACGTTTTTAAATCGAATATATTTTTTTATTCATTGATGAGCGGCAGAAGGGTGGAGGTGCGCCATTGGACGAAAATGACAAAGGAGCGGAGACAGTTTGCCCAATCAGTGGAGCACATTGTTGCCAAATCCCACCGTCAACAGTAGCAGACCATTCTCTGGCTATCTTAGTCTCTCTCTCTCTTGTCCACTGATTTACATAGTACCTTAGCTTCGTTTTGATGATTTTTATTATTTCAGGATTTTGATATCTCATACTAGTTTACAAACAGTACTGTTGCATTGTAATTCCATAAATCTACATCTACATATGACTTACGACCTACAAATCATTTATTATTGACTAATGATAACAACGAATAAAGCAACGGGGGCAAAGCCGTTCAAAACTAAAGAATGCAATCTTTTCTGAATCAGTCTCGTAATAATTTGTCATCATAAGATATTTATTTATTGAATAAATCATCATGACAGGCTTTTGAGTCAACCTGCCATGTAGAAAAAACTCAATTTATGTTAGTGAATATTTATGAAAAATTAAATCCTGAAACGATTTTGATTTAAATGTTTATTCCATTTCCCCCACAATTTGCAGGCAAATTGTTAAAATCAGTGAAACAAAGCTCGCGGATTTAGGCGATTTGCGCCTTAAGGGTGTGTTGGATCAGAATAGTTTCCAATATGAATGAGTCTTGAAATTGAATTTATTTTCAAAATCCATAAATAAAATACCTCATCAAACTGGAAATTCCAGAGTTAGGTACACTGAAGAAGAACTTGAAAGGGTTAGAAAATTAACAATACACTAAAAAATACTGGTCACATGCAATTGTTATGATCCAGAGAAAACTAAATCAAGATTTCAAAAACTGTAGAGCTTAGAATGTGTGAAAATGTATAATAGGACACCCTGAATATGCCCTTCAAATTATGCATGACTCCAATCTATACCGAGAAGCCACTAAAAAGCCGAGTAGCACTAAAAACTATTTTCAGCTATTTTCCCCAACAATTTCAGAAATTTTTACTAAATCTGTCATGAAGGTAAGGCTTAAGTTCTAAGTTAAGCTGAGTTTAGAATACTTCGTACTCTCGTTCATTCACCATTTATATTCGCCGTTCTCTGATGAAATCCTTTGAGCCTCGGTAAAACCGGTATTAGGAAACTAAGAAACCCTAATGCCTTAAACAATTAACCCCGAAAATTGGAATTTGCGTATCCTCCACATAATCTTGCATAGTCCGTTTAATGAGCCGTGGGTTATAATTGGTTGGTTAAATTATTAATGGCCTTGAGTCTTATTACAACCTCATTACCGTTAGGCTTCCGGATCTCTACCTTCTTCCAAGATGTCGGTGGATTTCCGTTTCTAGATTTTAACATAATATCAATAACCAAGAGTTGAATAATTGAAGAAGAATTCTATTTTTTAAAATTAATTTTCCTTAATATTAGGCAGTAATTAATACTAAAAAAATTCCTAGTTTCAGTTAATTTTAAAATGTAGCTCTATATAGGTAAATCAAAAGACACTCCTATTGATTATTAGTTAATTTTTAAAAGTAAGATATTTAAAATGTTTTAAAGGTAAGTCAAGCCGTAATTAAAGAATTTCAGGAGTGGGAAGGGAAGATTCCATTTTATTATATTTGAAGTATAACCTTCTAAGATTGTCGTCATCGTGGTACTGGTCGTCAACCAAGTTTCATTATAATTTATATTTGGAGATAAGAAAGAACATTCTCGGGAGGTGGGAGCGGCGGATCTAAGCCAATTCTTAGTTTAAGCTTATTTTACAATGTACTTGATGAACTTTTTTTTTCAAAAACTACTCTAATCATTATTAGTATTGTTGTAATGGTAAGATTATTTGGTAGATAAATGTCACTAAACCAACGTTCGAGGATCATGTTTTTTTTTTAATATTCCGATAAAAAATAAAAATAAAGACCTCTCTATATAAAACAGCAAAATTCAGTATGAAACACATTTTTTTGTTAGAAAACAATCGGAAAATTCCAATCATAAAGCCATGAGTCTTTGAACAACTGTTAAGCTCACTAACCGACGTTTTGCTGTTCCAGACAATATCAGAATAGAAAATCACAAGGATCTCATTTGCAAAGACAAAATACAGCACATGTTACATCAACGTTTGAGAAAGTCACATGAAGCAGACACAGCTGAGAAGACCTCCATAACGTCCAAACACAAACTCCATGTGATGCTTGAATTTGCAAGATGTCGACTGATGAGTAATTTGCTGGTAGAGGGGACTCATGGCTTTCGGGTTGGAATGAAAATATCTCTTAAATAACTCAAAGCTTATGATAAATCATGGAGCTACTTAAATATAAAATGTTGAAAGTTTAAATACCGTTATAAATATTAATGGTTTGATTTGTAGTGATGTTTAGATATGTTTAACAAGCTTTAAGCCAATTCCGTCCAATTTACGGTAATTTGTACAGAAACTTAAATCTAAAATTATTTATGCTTTTCCATATTATGCTTCTGGGTTAATTATCAGTAGTTCAAAGTAACTTCTTCAAATCATTAAAGTTACTTACAGTGGTAAAATTAATTTTTATTTATTTATTCTTTTTTTAACGTTTTGTAGTTCTTCCTGTATTTTACGAGTAGTATAGTCTTTATTCGATTTATTTGCATTTTATTTTGATATATATTAAATGTTTGTCCTTATATAATACAATTTTTAAAAAATTAAGACTAAACTTGTTGCAATCTGCATGTTCTACATTCAATTTAACAAATTTATCAAGAAAAAAATACTTAATTGAAAAAAGTAATTAAATAACAAAATAAACGTTGAGCCTATCATGTATTTATTATTTTCAGATACTGCAACGAAGGTTGAGTTTAGAGCCATTTGTGATGCTGAAATACATGTTTTCATAAATAACTTATTGTATTGATTTATGGGTTTATCGTGTTAAAATCGTTAAATATTTTAATTTAATTATATTTCATTTCAAACTCTATTTTTAAAGGTTAGTTTAACTTGGAGTACTTTTTATTACTCTCACGAACCAAAAGTTGGTATACTCTAGTATACCGCTCAATTGTGGTGCTCAATGATCACTGAACTAGTGGGTGACGAATGCCAAAGATTTATTAATATTTTTTATTTTATAAAAAAACCAAAAAGTTTTCATCAATAACACCGATCATACTTCTTGTCTTTCCCTTGTTAGTCCGGAACTAAGTTTATCTTCTAGACCGTGAAGTAATAGGATTTGCTGGGGATAATATTATCCTCTTTACCAAGGCAAGGCACATCCTTACACCATGAATTTTAACAACACATTGATTTTCTCGAAGCAAATCGGCGTATGCTCTTTAAAATTATTTTTATATTTATAAAATTAGTGTTATTTTATAATGTTAATGACATTTAAAGTTTCTAGGAAAGAGAAATAATCTAAAAAATAATCATTTTTTAAATTTACCATTTAAACCTTTACATAGTCATGGTCTCGCACTAGACTGTTAGAAATGAATATAAAATAAAAATTCTTTAGTCAAAAAAAGGATAAAAACATCAAAAATAGAAATAAAGATCCTACTAAACAACACTAATGTGTTAATTAACGTTAGGAGAAAAGAGAAAGACAAAAACTTTTATTGATACATTTAGTTGAAAGATAAGACTCGGTATTTTTAGTTCCGTTCACTAAGAGCTAACCAAGAATTCAAGCCAGAAGGCTCTCTATTGTTAGAAAATAACACTTTATAATATTTTTCTTTTGATATTCCGTTCCTGAGGATGGCATTTTTGCCGAAACGTAGAATATTTTGTATATTAATGTAAATTGGTAACATAATTTTGCTTTTAAATTTTAGCACATTTGCCTTTACCTTAAATAAATTTTATATATAAATTAAAACAGTATACCAGTCTAAAATATAAAAGTTGGTTAATTAAAAAAGTTGAGAAATTAGGACTAATCATAAAATTAGAAAAAATTTAATGGATGTAAATAACGAGGGAACTACAGAAAATCCTAGAGATAATGAAAAAAACTCGAAACGTCGGAGACAAAGAAATAAGAAGTAAAGAATGTAAAAAGGAAGAAATAGTTTTAATAATAAGAGAATACTCTACCATCAATAAATAAAACTATTTCGTGAATAAAATAAAATCAGTAAAGGTTTAGCTGTAGGGTACTTTTTTTTAGCACGTGTCACAAGCAAAGGTTCCTAGTATTGAGGTGAGCTATAGAAACTCAACTGTAAAATTAATTAATCCTGATTCTGGGAATTTCTTTTTCTTTTACATATAAATTTACATTTCCCCAAGCCGATTGAAAGTGCTATTAGTAGATGACATTCTCATTCGAGGTATAAAAAAAGTTTGATCCATGAACTCGAAGAACAGAAATCTCTGAAAAAAATATATATATCGAAATTCGAGGAATCCTATTACAAGGGTTTCCAGGAGAGAAAAACAAGCTTGGTTACACAGATTTCCACATTTAAAAGGTAGGCTTAGCTCAATAGAAGTTTTTCCATTGTTATATTTTAATGAGAACGGTGTGAATTATGGTAACATAAGACTAAAATAACCAAGTAAATTGAGGTAAAAATGATTTTTTTAAGATGCACCAGAATTTTTTACTTCAGATTACTTTTTCCAGAAAAATAGTTTTTTATATATAAACTTATTTCACCTCTTTAGCTTTACTTAAATTATTATTTTATCACTATAGGGTATAATATAATATGATGTGGAACATAGTTTTGTCCAAAGAATACATTCGATTGGGGAAAATGAAATTGTTTTCAGAGAATGATTTTTAGCGAGAATTAAGGGAAATAAAGAAAGATTCTTTTAGCTAAAAGAAATAAATAAATGACAAATTTATCACTTTCCTTCAGGAAAAGTTCTGTGCGAGTTTCGGGAAAAGAGAAATGAGAGACCTCTGATTCGGAGCTCTTGGAACTATACCAAGCACAACTTAGGACATAACAAATATATATACATATTACTTTTTATAATTTTACATTTATTATTTTTTT
>NW_027108832.1:31618-38652 GCF_000696795.3 Halyomorpha halys | reverse complement strand
AAAAAAATTTAAAAAGTAAAAAAGATGAAAATAAAAAAATAGTAAAAGATTAAAAACTAAAACAACTGGAACAAAATAAATCATGCATTTATATTATGCATTTTGATATTTACTGACTATGCCTATGTATTATAAGATGCCTAAGTAATTGTCTAACTAGTCTTAGTATGCAGTGTGTATAGTAAATCAAAGCAGTTGGTCGGCACTACTTTTTGAATAAAGTATTTCTCTCTAATATAGTGTGGAATATACTTGTGTCCAAAGAACACGTTCGATTTGAGAAAATACAATTGTGCAGAAATATAATTTGTATCTAAAAATTTCATTTACGAGTAATTTCGTTTTGTGTCGCGTACACAGAAAGTGTATTGACTTTCTAATTTTTGAAATTGGGCGAACTTTAGATTTCCCTGTGTTAATTTTTTTTCTTATAAAATTAGGTATACAAATATTAATATTATGTAAACCATGGTAAGTAGATCCCAAAATATTATTAGGCAAACTTCTGATTAATCCCCTTCCATTTTTAGTAGATTCATCATGAGTTTTTGCCACTTACTTAATATTTTATAACCCAAACGTTTACCAATTTTTAGTTTACTGGCTCTAATTCTTCTTTTTAAAAAATCAATTTAAACAATATCTTTCCCAAGAAATTATTGATAAAATGATGTAGGTTTTAAAATATGGCCTCACGGCCGCACGCCCAAAAATATTTACAATTGTGAAATTCAATTAATTTAAATATGAAGTTTTACAGCAACCAATCTATTTACCGGATCTTTCACCAACCGACTTTCATTTTTTTTAAACATTTGGATCTGTTTTACGGGCTAAACAGTATAAAAGTTTAGACAACCTGAAAAATTTGATGTCTAAATTTATTGAATCTAAAGATCAGAATTTTTTTAAGACAGGCTTCTATGCTTAAGTCCCGCAAGGAAAGTGTATTGAAGGGAATGGAACATATTTTGACTAAATAAACAGCTTGAGAAAAAAGATTATATATTCACTTACGAATCTCACACTTCATATGCACCAACCTAATAAGTATATATAAAAATAATTAATAACTATTATCTTACCTCCGTGAGTGATGTAAACATTTTTATCGTTTACACAAAATCGTGAAAGGATTACAAGACAGTCATTTTCTAAAGGGAATTAATGAAAAGGGTGATATTGTTCAGAATACAAAACAGAGGGTATATCGGTAGGGGACCCTTAAAGCATTATGCGCGTGATTAGAATAAAAGAGACTCACCGATATAAAACGGTCGACCATTTGAATTTTTTTTTATTTTTATCTCTTTAATTCGCCAACAAACGAATTCTCCGGGACTTGATTCGAGTGGCAGTGGCCCGGTAGAAAAGCGATTTAATGAACACACTAACGATGGCTGTTCATCCGCCAATGTTACCAACCTCCTCTAAATAAATATTATTTTATCCTCCTGCATTCTATTCATATTTTCACCACTTCTCATCCCCTCAATGGGTAAGATACTTTTTAGCTTAGGCCAAAAGAGGTCGGTAGTGAATTGGATTCTTTACGAGCATTACCTTTAGCTTGGGTTACCGTCCCATGGAAATCCTTTGAAAAAGTTTGCAACAAATGGAAATAGGATTAAATCTAAGCCTGTAGCACTTTTCCCACTTAGTTAATTAAATGCCCGATGCAGGCAATTAATACATGAGAATTTTAAATACAGTTCGTCAGTTTGGCCCTGTTTTAATTTTTAAAATATATAAAATTATCTGAAAACATTATACATCAGTAATATCAAACTTTTTTTTTAATAAAAGCTACTAAATCTGTTAAGTCAATTGTTCACTTTAATATCGTACCATATTGTTCCTCACTTCATAAAGTGAAGGAAGGAACTATTCACTTAATTCTTTAGTATTCCGTAGATTATCAGACTATTGCACTATGTCCAAGCTCATCGGAAAAGGGTGGTACGTCCGAGCTGCATGTAATGAACCAAGGTTATTTCGTTGTTTTTCATTTACTTAGCCGAAGTGATTAAATCTTAAATGCTAGGCAGAGTGTATACATATCAGGCAAGCTTTTAGGTTTGTGAATAATTTTAAATTTCCTCATTGTGGCATATAAAATTACACAGAGCATTTAAACATGGCTGCCTCTTGAGCAAGTTGATAAATGCAAACAAAATTGATATCAAATTTTAGTATTATGATTATTTATTAAAATTAATCCAACTTTATACGAAAATCTAAGGTCAAATTAATTATTGGTAATGTTTTTATTTTGTTTATATTTTCATCTAACAATAAAAAAATTTTTTGTTAAGGTACAAATTCCCAGTACAATAGAACCGGCTGATGTAAGGGTTAGCTGGAGAACTGAAGTTTTAATAATAGAACTTTGGTCCAACTAGTGACATCTAAAATGAAAAATATATAGAAGAGAAAAATAAGTTTCCGCAAACACGCAGATATATGGGACTAAGTAAGATAGTATAGCAAAAATATTTAACAATAAATATCGTGGATAGTCTTTTGTACAATTGTATTCCTCCGTAATGAATTCTGAAAAAGTGGACTTCTGCACGAGAGCATTAAAAGATGTACTTGGCTCGAAGATGCACTTTATTTTATAAATGTTTCATGAATTTCGTATAAAGTAGACACTTTGTCATTTGTAGAGATAAACACTAAAGAGTGTGATATCGACCATAATATTTTTGAGTTCTACCCGATATTGAGGATCAGAATACAATATAATTTTAATATGATTATAATAAACATTTATAACCGTATATTATATTTAAATCTTTATTCATACCTGCATGAAACTTAGACATCGCATTTGATATTCTCTTTGTTATTTTAACATTTTATCTAAACTTTATTTCTTTATCAATTGTTTATTTTTATTTTTTTTAATATCGGTTTTGTTACACAATTGATATAACGATATGTCGAACTAAAATTATCGATGTAAAATAAACAATATGTATTGAAATATGCCAGTAGTGGGTAAAATATATTTTTGAAAACTCCGATTTTTTTTTTTTTTTTTATAGGTTATTGAAAACCTTTAAGGAAATCAATGATTTTATTTGAATGAAAAATACTAAACCTGATTATCAAACACAAGCCATTGAAATCACATGTCACAAAAGTGACACATGCCAAAAAGCACACAATTACTGGCGGACCACCGATTCAATATCTTTCAATTGGCAAACATGGAGGCCAAACCTGGCTAGCAAACAAGTCAACAGTGATTTCCCTCCAACTTGTCCCAATACAAAAGACAGTTTGTTGTTATGCTATCAGTTGCTCTTTGCAGAGTTTATTCAACAGTTCAAAAAAATAAATGGACTACAATTTTTGTAGTTTTTTTTAAATTAAAAAATGTATTTAGAATACAAGTAAAAACTAAGAAATGGCAAGATAACATCGATGGTTGTTCTTAAATTCGTGAACCAATTTCTTTTCATTATATCCTCCGATCATTATAGGAAATACGTTTCATTTATGAATTAAACGCAATATAAACATGTATTGGGGAAAAGTGGGAATTGGGAATATTTTGTATTAACATTGAATTGGTTGGGTTTAAATTTTTTAGAAGATACAAAATAGTGTGTAATATATTAAATAGTAGTGAGAGAAAGCATTGAAAATGATAAAAACTACATCGTATATGACCTCTTTCAAGTTCGTAATTATTGTTCATGTGGGATAAATGATAGTTGTGCTTTCTTAAAATAGTCCCGTTGTATAGATAACAGACTATTAATATAGTCTCAAATTCTTATCTTAATTAATCAGAGTATTGTAGATATTGATTCCCTTGCCCACAAGAAGTCCGAATGTATACGACCAGTATCAGTCGTAAAGATTCAACCACGCTTTGTGGTTGTTTACCATTAGTATTAAGTTTGAGGTCATCCATGTATCAGTTTCGGTTGTCTCGTCCATGAGTATATATTATTCTTTCCACGCCTCCTATTTATTATTATTAATATTACAGGGGTAACGTTAATAATAATATATAAATATTAATAAATATAGTAACAGTACAGTACATATAATTGTAATATGAATAAATATTAAAGAAAAAAATGATTATGAGATTTTTCATCTAAATTTCTTTCTCCTCAATAAGGTGTGGTTCAACAATCTGAGAAGATTTAATGAAAAAGTGGTGTCCTCCAAGGTTCTATCCTCGACCCTCTCCTGTTCAGTGTGTACACAGCAAACATAGCTACTGGCCAAGAAACCAACGTAACTACTTTTTGGGGCAGGGGCGTTCTACTTTCCTCAAATGAAAATCCAACCTCACTCCTAACTTCTCCTCTCCAATACTTGTAAAGAAGTAGCCAAGAATATTAAAACAATAGATAACAGTTTCGGCAAAATTAATATAAAAATATAGTTAGTAGTTTCGAAATAAATTTAAAACCAATATTGTATTTTATATAAATTTTAATTTGATTAGAAAATGTTTAAGAATACTTCCCCCTTTTTTTCTATATTTTCAACAAGCTATAAAAACAAACATATTATGAGTATCCAATAAACAGTAAGCTAGAATTGTTAGTTTAATGTTACAATCCTTTGTAATGATAATATCATTCTGCTACCTTGTTAATGACTTAAACAATATAAAAATGTATTTTTTAAGAAAATTCAGTTACAAAATACTTACTAATCAGCATTTCAGAAAATATTTTTTGAGTCTCTGCATAAACAATAACGATGTTCAATGGTTAATATAAGCAGTATTAAATAGAGTAATTTTTATAAAATGTAATTAATATCAAGAAAATTGTATTGTTTAAGGGGGCATCCTAAAACAATATGATAAATATTGTATATTATATATTTATAAAATTAAGATATAATCAGATCAATAAATAAAAACTCTTAACATATCATATAAATAAACTTGATTATAAAAAAAAAACTAAATAGCCAAAAACACATGAATATATTCCATTGATATAAATCACCGGGAATATGGACGGTATGCCTGCAATCAGAAAAGGTACATGGTTTGAGGAATCGAAAATTACCTTTATGACCGAAATAAGATTTATTTACAGTCTGACTCTTCACGAGTTGTAGTGGTACATATTTATTTATTACAAACATGTATAGTTTAAACCTAAATAAAAAACATTAAAACTTGACTCCCCACCATGGTTAGAATAGATTAGTGACCTGTAAATAACGAGGCAAACATTACCTTCGCTGTGGATGGTCTTAAAAAAAAAAAATAAATAATGTTGTATATAATGAAATATCTTGTTTGAGACAAGTTTGTTTTTTTAGCTATAATAAAAATATCCATAAATTCTCACTAAATATGTTATCTCACAAAATATAATATAAAAGTGTGAGACTATATATATAATTAGATTTTCGGTGAACGTATGAATTTGTGTATAGTATAAATAATAATATTCTAAAGTATTTAAAATGAAAAAAGTTTAACCATTGAACAGATCAAATTTAAGGTTATCTTTGATAAGCCTGAGATAGAAGAATAAACAAAGTAAGAGAAAAATATTAAATAGTTGTGTTTTTTATTTAAGTTACCTACCCTCAAATAAATGAGTAATATATAATCTATTAACAAACTACAATAATAAAACAGAAACACTAATATCATCCATAATAACATATGATTCCGTTTTGAGAAATATGTTTATAGAACACTATATAGATACACAAAGCCTGATTTTTTTGTACGAATGTGTATATTTCAATGTTATATAGTCAGATATGTGGATGTTACATCATTAAACACTATTTCAGAACACCATAGATCTGAATAAACATGGTAATGGACAAACTTTTATCCACTTTCTTAATTTATATAGTTTCCTGCTAAAAGGGTAAGGACACCTAATTTGAAATTCGGATTAGCCTCTAAACTACCGCTAAATTAAGGAGCAAAAAAAATGTTTTACAAAACGGCGTTCTGAAAGTTGGCAGAATCCGTAAGAAGGCCTGCTTTGGCACAGAGGATATGCCCGCATCTTCTGGAAAAACTTCCCCGGAACCTTCTCCAGTTTGAGAAAACTTTTGCTTTCTCTGCTACTTTTCCTTATTTGCGAACAATCCCTAAATGAAAATCTAATTTATACATCCAGTTCAACTCGGGATTATTCTTTTATGACGAAACATTTTGAGGAAATTTCATCCCCTATTCATATGGATAACAGAAACTTTCTGGTTACATTCTACTACACTGACGAATCCGTTTCCTTCTTTATGGTTCCAAATAATAATGTAAATGTTATCAATTAACTACAAAAGTTTACTGTAAATTCTTTAACACACTGCTTCTAATCATATTTTTACAATGTTTAAACTACTGATATATATGGCACATGTTAACAAAATTTTTAATTATTCACAAGTATATAGAATAAAGCAGATAATGCTTCAAAAATGTTAACAGAAAACTAACTTACAAATGTATGCTTACAACGATTAAACATTTTATATATGTCGTTGAGTTTTAAACCTTCTTACACAAACACATTATATATATACTGAAAACGTCAATGTTGACAGATAGAATGAATAAACTAAAACGCTCGGCTTTGTAAATAAATCTTTATTTTAATATTATTATAAACCAATATAATACTTCATATTATTTCCAAGCACTTCACTAGAACTTTTACGTACTGCAACAGATGGAGGGACAAACTTAATACTCAAAAATAAAGAAATTGTAATTGTAAATGTTATTTACATACACACAGCACGCACACGCACAAGCACACTTCATTTCTATACAGTTACAGTTTTTAATTAGTTTTCTTATTGTTTTTAACTTGTACATAGCATTAATTAATTTTAAACCTAAGAGTGGGATGCTAGTATCCAACAAACGTCCAAGATTAACATACATGAATTTTGTTAAATTAACATACACTATTTTGTTTTAATTTTTGCCTTGAAGGTATGATAGAAGGGAAAACTGTTTCATTTATGTTGATTCAAATTTCAAATATATCAATACCGGAGTTTATATTTATAAT
>NW_027108832.1:22914-31568 GCF_000696795.3 Halyomorpha halys | reverse complement strand
AGAAAATTAAAAAAAAAAATTACACTAGATTTCCGATTGCTGTTAAAGCCATCACAATGGTTTGAAAATAATATTTCACCAAGAGGCTTATTGGTCGTGGAAATGGCTGCCTTCCCGAGTGAAAGCCACTCTTGGATTTGTGTCATGAACGTTTCATTAATCTCAGCATCAATATCCGGTGT
Source organism: Halyomorpha halys (assembly GCF_000696795.3). NCBI lineage: Eukaryota > Metazoa > Arthropoda > Insecta > Hemiptera > Pentatomidae > Halyomorpha > Halyomorpha halys. Next base: position 31,386 of record NW_027108832.1, on the reverse strand, counting down.
TGGTACCCACTTTCTAGACTGGTCCCCAGCTGAGGGAGCTGGTCAATTTCCTACCAGTCGGCATAAATCCGTCCTATCTCTCTTCTACATACCTGCTCAGACATAAAAAGCCATTACATTTCATTCTTCTTTGTCGATTTAGGAGGCGATGAAGGTCGCGTATTCAAAGCTGGGAGAAGAATAAAGGAAAATCTACAAAGTTATTTATATCACAGTAAAATAAAAACTATGGAATAACATAAATTATTCAATGTTTAAATTAATGATGGGAATATGTGTTTATAATGAGTGTTTGATGAGTACTTATAAAACCAATAAGATATATTTTTCCATTTTGTTTTAGTTTAAGCACAGGTAGTATATATCAAATTTATTCAGTTGTAGGTAAATATGTAAAAATTTAAAGGCAAAACTATTTCACCAATTTTAATATACTTATCATTAGTTACTGTTATCATAATTATTTTTTACTATCTCATCTGCGTTACAAAAGTTCATAATGTAAACTATTTTTCAGCCGCTAATAATAAACTGTGTGAGGCATATTCTCCAAACACGGCTTTATTAATAACAGGATAAAATTTGGTTTTGTGTTGAAAAGTGACCTAATTATTAATTACAGTAGGAATCCCACTGTCCAGGTATCTATTAACTGGGATTCCAATAAATAGAATAAAAATCGGCCTCTGAGAATCCTAGCCGAGGGGCTAACTTTTTTTTTATAATGTGTTTTTTAATATTTACAGCATTTATTTTACAATTATTTGAATAAATGAATATGTAAGATTGTTTATTAGAGCAAGCTGGTATCGTTTGAAAGAGATCTTTTCGGTTATTACGAGTTCAATTCTTATTCTACCAACAGTATTGTTTTTAATTCTTTCTATGAAACTCCCACTGGCCTGTTTGTCTACAAAACAAACTAATTTTGAACAGGAAAACGCCGATTATAGCAGAATTATCTTGCTACGGGCCACGCAAACAGATATTAGAAAAGAAATGTTTCATAAACAACAAACTAAAATTACAGACTTTTTCTCCTAATAAAAATTTAATACATATGTAAAAGCATGCCTACATTCATCTTAAGTATTTTTATGTATTATAATTTGATGTTATAAAACGTTTGTTTGTTAATAAAATTGATTTTTAGCAGTGTTTTTAATCAATCAGCTCATCTATTACTTTAAGTCAATAAAATGTTTTAATTCGATTATTTGTGGTTTTCTATTATCTGTGAACCTCCATAATTTCCATACCCGGTAGCATTTAGCTCATCCGTTTTGGAAGCTCTTGGACTCATCAAATAGACATTTCTTCTTTCCGGTCTTATGAACAGAGCAGCATTGACTCATAATGTTTGTGTCAAAAATTTATTGCAAAATAAAAACAAATTTAAAATTCTTGGGAGTAACTGTGGTTCTAAACAACATCCCAGTTAGCACTACAGTAGCCTTGTATTGACTGTTCCTAGTGCCTCTTCGGCTCTGCAAACACCTAACTCCTGCTATCCTAATGTTGTATCGTTCGATGTCAAAAGAAAGGGAAAAAAAGTATGAATAGAACACACTTGAAGTACGGGAAAAATTTATACTTAGGTGTAGGGTAAGTGTACCAGTTATTGATAGGTCACTCTTTGTTTTTAAATATTAAGAATTTGGAACCAACAACCAATCCAAAATTGGCTCTAGTTGTAAGCTAAACTCCCAAAGTACCAATTTTGTAACAGTCGCTAGCTCCAAACGCATACTATTTAGAAACACAAGTTGACTTGTCAAGAACAGGGGCACTTACCCTATATTAGTCGTTTATGTGGGAAAATAGTTATAGGAGAGAAAAAATTGTTAATTATTATTATTATAATTAGTTAATTCCCTATTTCAAACAAGTTTTATAAGTACTTTAATTATTACTCTAAATGTTATTCCTCACTATAGTATGATAACTAAATTTTGATTCATGGGTACAATATGTTATTCTTCGAAAAATTCCTTAAACTTATTGTTTAATTTTTTCACACAATTTTTTGATGAAATACATTTTCATTTTGGTATCTAATAATTATAACTACTGTCTATGATATTTAAAACTACTTTGAGAGCACAATGAGGCCAAATACATGATGAATCTCATAGAAGATACGGAATATAGGATGCGACTACAGGACTTTTAATGTAAATCGCGGATTTATTAATATTTTCAAAAAACCTAAATATTATCAGTAAAAAATTCTTACCATTCGCTTATTTTTACCTTAAACTCATTGTAATTATTTTTTTATCGTAAAAGATAACATTTTGCTCTCAAGTTTTATTAGTTGATTAATGCGAACTACTTATAGTGTATATAACATATTTTGTAGGCCGTGTTGCAATATTAAATCCTAACTTTAACATTGCGAACTGGAAGGTGTGAACCAAGATCTGTGGATATCGAGCGAGTGGTGTCTTCCGTTATGTATGGGCGACGAGTATATGACCCCTTAGAAATCATGTATTCCCTGTATTTGCTGAATCCACATAAAAGAAATTCCCTGAAGTAGCGTGTGCCGGTCACAGTCTCTGTTTTATTAAGTAGGGTCAGCGTGGATGTACCGTGTCTATGGCCGCCTATAAAACTCAACCGAAACGAACTCCTCTTCACAAAACCGACAAATCACGCCGATGAATCATATAATTTTTATTTTAGATTTAACGAGAAACAGCATATTTTCTGCTAAAAGTTAATTAAAAAATAACATATAAGGAAGGTGGATTACTCAAAAAGTAATCCAAAGGTTTGGAGTACATCGCCTTCGTAATGTAACTTCATTGACAGACTTAAATATCACGTAACACTGCTTAGAACTTGTGATCACAAACCATTGGGAATGCTATTTCTAGTTCCAGTCGAATAAGTAGGCTATAACACAATAGGCTTTGAGGTAGATTATATAGGACCATTGGACAAAGTTTTTCTTCGACTCTCCTGTGTAGAATGAAGAAGATAGTCACGAAATATCAATGCTGTCTTTATTATAAAGAGGAATATTATTGGGGTGATGAGTTTTGAGGTTGCGCTATCAGATTCGTCCCGTATCCAATCCTCACAATCCAAAATCTTTCGTAGTCCTCAATGATCCTCACTTTATCATAAATAAAATTATCAATAATGACCTAATTGATCCATATATTGCCAATTTGGCCCGAAACATCAATCCTTCCATAATATATTCCTTTCTTTCTCTTCAATTCCCGATAATCAAACTAAGTAAAATAAATTAAATACAATATTTACAATCTCGACCTATAGATCGCCGAGCTCACTCTATCCCCCACGCATCAGAGATAGAATAGGGTCCTTCAAGATCCCAGCGCAGCCCTCTCACCGCGTCACTGGTAATGAGCCAGTGGAGGCTGAGTAAGTGAACACTGGTTTATAGACAGTTCGGTTATTTAGTAATTTCTACGCTAAGTATGGTCTTATCATATAATGATGGGGCTACAGAATCAAAGCTTCTTCACTTGCGGAAGACATAAAAAGGTTTTGAAACCCTGAGGTGCATAAAGATGTGTGTAAGTAACTAAATTATTTATTCATTATCCCTCATCGAGATCACTATTTCTTGTTCAAGATTGCTGTCGCAGTCCAATGTGTTTGTGACAATTTCAATTCAACTAAATATTGACACCCAACTCGCCTTGGGGCACAGTTCAGAGGTAATAATGGATGTAGGCGGCATTGGTTGCAGGTGGTTACGAAGTTCCCTGACATATTATAATCCTCTGTCATGGAAATTTAGTTCCTCCAATATAATATGACTTAATTATTGATTGACCCTGTATCCATTAAACGGTCAAACCGCATCAGTGATGCATTAATGGTCATGGTCTATCCATGATACTGGATAAATTAATTAGTGTTCCCGTGATTATTTCTCTATATATTCCTGAGAAGGAACGTTTTCGACCAAAATGACGAAACCAATTCTTTTTTTCAATTATAGTCAACGATATAATTATGTAGAGATAGCTGAAATATTAATAAAAATGTCAATAATGAGAAATAATTTAAAATATATAGTTATTTGTTAAAATTAAGAATAATAATTTTTTTTCTCTTTATTTATTGAAATTTACAACTCTTTTTACATAAAAATACATCTAATCAATGTGATTTATCACAATAGCATGATACATGCTTGAAGATAAACTACCCATCGATAGCAGTCTAACAGCATTTCTGCATTAGAATGTCACGAAGTAAACTTCCTTTCAGGCGCCTCCCAGGATTCAGAGGAATAGAAGTGGAAGCCAGGTTAGAAGCTGACATATGGTCCGGGCCAAATAAATCGGCTACATAAGGAATTAAGGTCTTTATAGGCGATTCTATTTATGAAAAACTAAAGAGCATTGAGGAATTTACGAAGGATTTTACATTATAAGGATTAGATACGAGAGGAATTCGATGGTTTAGTGAAGCCCCGAATCAACTCCATAGGTCCAAATAGGTATTCTTATGATCATGTAGGTAAGTCTTTTATCGTTAATAGGAGTATTTTAATAGTCAGTATCGAAGAGCTGTTTCTTGAATTTTCAGTCTTGCGTGAAAATTTCAAGTTACTCGTTTGTACAGATGTACAGATGAAAACTAAATTTATAGTTTAGTTATATGCTACAAATGATGAAATATATAACATATTTTTTCTTAAATGTAGCTTTTTACTTTGAATTTATTTGCGCTTTGCGAGTAGAACGACGTTTTTTAAACATTTACTAATTACGAATGGCTACTTCTATTAACCTTCTATATCTTTCATCTAATAACCTAAGATTGGGACTGATTGGACTGATAATAAATATTTTTTTATTCCGATAGTTATATCATGAGTGAAGAAGGATATCAAAGATTTATTGTATTAAATTATGTATTATTATTTAGCGTAAAAACGTAGAATTTTGTTATGACGTCATTTTAAATTTCTATTTTTTTAAACATTTACAACGCGTCAGAAGTCCTATTTAAAACTGTCGAGTTTGATTGGATGCAAGGAACACAAAGCCTTTTACAGTATTCAGCAATATAATGCCAAATTTGAGAATTTGAGGTCTCTGCCGAATTCTGGCGCTTAAACTTACATCCATCTCATTACCGATTCCTTCATCACTCAACGAAGATAATCACTGAAGCAATAATCAAGCTGATTGTGCAAAATGAAATAAGTCGTATCATTAACGGACAAACGATCAACTCATCACGTGTGGAGTTTACGAAAATGCGAGGATTTGTTAACAAAAACTAAAATCATCCATATTTGATAATTTTATCTTGTTGTAAATAAAAAGAAGTAGAAAAACAGAGGATATGTGCTAGAGAGAAGTTATCCAGTCCATTTTATGAATTATCAAAAATAGAGTTGAGATGGAAATTGTTGAACGACTAAAATTGACTTTTTGGGCATTCTTTGAACCGCATAGCAGGTGAAAATTCCAAAAGTTTAGAGATGCTGGAACAGAACCGAAGATAGAAGGGCGAAGTTCATATATAATGGTTTGTTTATTATATCTCGAAAACGATTACTTCTTGCTAAAACATTTTACACAAAAATCGGAGAGCATTAAATATTTACACGAATGATCCTATTATTAGTTTTTAAATATACATTTAGTCAACAAATATTTTTCAATTACCTTTTGGCCTATAATTTTTAAAAATTTATTATTGTAATTGATAAAAATATATTTTTTTTACCCCCTCTATTCAAAATTAAATTACAATACAATACAAAAATCCGGCCTAATTATTTTCAGATTTGGCGCAAGTCCCAAAATATAGCAAGATGATCTACAGAATATCAAAGAATTACCATCCGCCATTTAAAGTGTTTAAGAAAAGATAGCAATATAAAGTTGTAAAGATTAAATATAGTTATAAATATTTTTATATATTCTGGAGTAACCTGTGATTGTGATGTTTTATTAACATATCTATTATAGTATATAATATATGATTGATAATAAAGAAATGATTTTGTGTCTGGTAGAAAATATTTTGTTACATTTTTGAATTTGACTTGTCTATTTATATTAAGATTTGCTTAGCATAAAAATAAAATTGTTTTTTCTTTTAGGAATAAAATGTCATACAATTGCAAGACTCGTTTTCTATTTTTTTTTTTTTTGTAACTGAAATTGATACCATCACTTAACCGTGAATAGTAAAACATGCCTGACTTAAAAAAATCGAAAATAACGAGTTTTGTTTTATTCTAAACGTTTGTTAATAATTATTATTGCATAATATAACTTTATTAATTCTTTTTTACCTTCTGAAATGGTTTACTCATTGTCGTTTATATAATTAGAGAATCCAAATTCTCAAAAAGGGGTGAAACAAAAGCAGTTATTTACTTGAAATGTGATTTGATTTGACACTGTAATTATTTCTTTTTATTTACTTTTTATTGGACTCTAAACTAGGACATTTTAAAAACGAAACCTTCCGTGTAAAAAGTATATAAAAGAAGATACATATTTGTTTTACAAATTAAGTTTAAATGTTGTTTCTTTTGATAAATTTATCTTCATAAAATCGTACCTTTGATACAGGATATTTCAAGGGCTATAAAAACAGAATACAGAAACGACCCACTTATTTTTTAGATCAAAGATTCGAATTTTTTTCTAGGAAATGTTTATACAGCCCTGAATCGATGTGGGTTGAAAGCTAATCAAATATCAATATTTGTTTTTATTTCATGCGTTGATAACTTCAATCAATTTATTTCTTGATTACATAGAACTTTTATGTTTCGGTTGACTGAATCGTCGGTTTATGTAAAAGTTATATGAATAATTCAATAAATGTTTATTTGTTGAATTTTGAAGTATATCCAGGATAATATTTTAATTTTTTATAAATTAAATGGAATAATTTACAAAAAATAAAAATTATTAGTGTTTACTGTATATTCAGTTGTATTCTACCTTGTAGTCCTTTTTTATGTCGATAAAAACTATATAAGAGTGGTATTACACTAAACGATACTACCTTATATAAGAGTGATATTACACTTTACAATACTACATTATATAAGAGTGATATTACACTTTACAATACTACATAAAAGAAATGAAATGAAAAATAGTTTATTGTTCTGGGGCTATGTCCCATGTTTTAATTTTACAATATATATTGGCAAAAAACCGTGTGGCCACACTTAATTACTACTCATACTAAAATTGCTTATGAATAATTTTAGATACAGAAATTGGTGAAGTAACAGGTAATTACATATAAGGGTGTTAAACGAAAGAAGGGTAGGTACAAGACGTATGCTAGAGGGAATGGAGTTCCAGTGATATGCTGCTCGGGTAAGAAATGATTTATCAAACGCAAGAGTTCGGTGAGTTGGAGGTACATGTCGGATAAACGGGACTTGTTATAACAGGATTGGATTGAGAATTCGAATTGCAGGTTTTCTAGGATATACTAATTACTAGGAATAGAAAGGAAGCTAGGAAATACTATCATCGTAAGATGGATAGAGTCACTTCAGCTCAACGTAATACGGGGTTATGTGCGTATCTGAGCTGATCCCGAAAATCGATTCTGCACAATGCATTAAACGTGTAAGTATAGCTTCGAGATTACCCGAGAGTCCACCATATATCCCCCAAAGGGGGGAGGGACAAGAGAGGAAACTAAGAGTTGACGGGTTTTAAGTGGAAGGAGTTAGCGTATTCTAGTGAATTGCTTCTGGGTAGCAATGGTTTGACGGAAAATTTGGGCATTGTGTGGTTTTCAAGATAAAGCTTGATCAAAAGTGACACCATGATTTTTGACTGACGAATGGAATGAGATAGGAGTATTGTTTAGGATAAGGTTGGGGTTCCTGGAATAGATTAAAGGAGAGAAGCAGATCCAATTATGATAGCTTTAGTCTTTTCAACACTTAACGTAAGTTTATTGTCTGTTGCCCAAGTGCTTATACTATTGATGTCTCCTTTTGGTTTAAAACTGGCATTTGAGGCTTCATGAGGATAGAAGGAAAGGTAGATTTGTAAGTAGTCTGCATATAGATGAAATTTGGAATGCTGGATGGCAGTGGTATTACACTATACTATAATATACTACATAAGAGTGATTTCTTATACACTAAGAATATTTGTCAAAGGAAATATTTAAATTTTATCTAAACCTGATAAGTTGTGATTTTCAACAATAAGGGTAAGTGAGTCTATAAACGTATTTAATACGCAATTGCAAAACTGAAACTGTGGTGTATCTGAACGGATCAGAAAAAAAAATTAAAGGAGAAGCTGAAAAACAAAGTTTCAAAATTAAATATATGATTAACCGATCTAGCCCGAACCAGATATCACTCCTTCCATTATAAACTCTCTAACCACTCAAACCCCCTAGTTTCTAATCTTGCATCCTCTTCCATTCCTGACAATCCTCCGAGGTGCCTGAAAAGAAGATGGCCACGAG
>NW_027108832.1:19471-22714 GCF_000696795.3 Halyomorpha halys | reverse complement strand
TATATATATATACGATTAAATAAGAAGTAAAACTGACTCACTAAGACCGCAGTAAAGTAATTAATGTGAGAAACCTTCAATAATTATTGTCATGTGGCATCACAGAATTACAGATGTTTCATTGTCAGTATTCGATTCAATCTAATCAAAATATCTCTGCCACTAAATACTTAACAGTCTTGTAAATAACGAACACTCCTTACAAAGACAAATCAAACAAAAATGGATTGGGTCTTACCCAAATAAAACATGAAGAAAACTTTTACATAATACTCGCACGCAGCCAATAGCTACCAAGTTAAGGGAAATTTAATTTCAAAGGAAATACTACCATGAGAAAGCAAATTTACAATTTATACATCCATCCTTGATATAATTTGAATTTAAAGTAAATTAAAGATAAATCCAATATAAGCCCAACATGGCCGAAATACTAATATTTGCGGTATGGACCCTTTTTTTCATCCAGTTCCTCAATTATTATTAATAAGACCAATTACAGAGGCTAGAGAGGACAAATTAAATAGTTGAAAAAGAAACAACTGAAAATGGAAGAAAAACACATTTATTTAAAAGGAAAAACAATTATTTTAACCAATATTTTTTTCAAAATCCATAGTGCCATTTTAAAATATTCCGATTTTATTATTTTTATGGTAGTATATCGGATTAGGAAAATCAAATGTTTAATCCGATATTGCAATATATTAAATTAAAATTATTAGACCAAAATATCGATATTTCAATAAATGAGTGATAATTGATTATAAAAAAAAATATTAGAAAATTAAGATTGGCACAGCGTTGGCGATAGATAACGGAAGTAGCAATTTAGAATAGGCTGAGGTTGTCAAAAGTTGAAAATAATTCCATTTATATGACGAAAAATCCAAATGATATGAATTTTAAACTTAAAATTTAAGATTCATATAAAAGGTAATGGTCAGCATTATGTATTATGTAAGCATTACTGATAAAATAGTATTCTAAAATCATAAATAATCAGATAAGATAATTAGAGGCAGTAAAAAAAAGAGGAGGAATCAAAAATTCTCAATTAAATAACAATTGTGCAATAATAACAATGATAATAATAGCCACAGTGCAGTGAATTCGGATGAGAGGATTGTTATGATCATAAGACAACGATAGATAGTAAATGTGTTGTATTTACATTTAAAAATAATTAAAAAAATAAAAATTTACATTTTTAATAAGTTAATTTTATTTTTTTAGGCAGATATAACAAATAAGGTTTAAATACTTACAATTAATGTAAAGCAAGATATCTATTGGTCATGATTTTTAAAATATATTTATTTTTATTTTTACATTAACTTACATATATAGGGAATATATAGTCAGGGGAAATATTGTGATTGAGCGAAATGTCAAATTCGAGTTTTCAATGGAAATACACGGCTAGAGATCTCCTTAGTCCAAATAACCTAGTCAACCAGAACGATTTGTGGATGCGAATGCTATGTTTGGGTTTGTGAACAGCCTAGGTCAAAAACAAAAAGTCGTTGGAAACTAAAATTACTTATTTAAGGCTGGTATGCAACATAAACTTTTTAAGAGCCAATTTATATGTTCTATTTAACATATTTTTTTCGTATTTATTCAAAACGGCCTTATCAATTTTGAGTCAAACCATTGTCAGTACATCAATGTAGAATCAAGTGATCATTAATTTGTGGGGTCTTATCCTGGTTGAATTAACTTTAATTTTGTTTATTCGAAATAATTTACTATTTTGCATTGTTAAGAGTAATAAAAAATGCATAAATATGAACTATAAATTATTTGATGACTAACTAAATGAGAAAATAGAGAAATAGGAACGGCAGATCAGGGATTGAAAAATCAGAGAAAGCTAAACGTGTATACTCTCTCCCGATTCCGATTATATGTACACGGCTTTGTTAAACTGTGGTATTCTGGGCATGGACAAAGTTGACATTCGCTAATCACATATCAAGAAAATCTAAAACACGATTTTTTATAGCAACAGAAAAATAAAAATGTATTGTTTGAAATTTTCGCCTCCAAGGGTGGTAAGTGAAAGTGTGTTATAATATATAATAAAAACGCCAAGGACTCGGGTTCAAGTCCAGCATTAACAGATAATTATTTATTATTCTGTTAATGTAACTCTATTTGTTCGGCATCCCTCCGGGGTCCACCCTACCACATAAAGTGAATACCCTTTATTGGGGAAAATATAGTGGTCGAGCGTGATTCTGAGCAGATCACCTCCTTGCACAACCATTTGTGTAGCAGCAGTACTCCCTTACAAATTACTGCACTCCTGGTTGTTGCAATACAAATTTATTTTATACTCATCAGATTATTGAAGAAGGAATAATTTACTTTTTAGTTTGTTGGTCTAATTTTTTTAAAAGAATAAATATATAGTTGTACAAACATAAATTGTATTGAAAATAACTAATAATTAATTTAAAATTATTTACTTCAAATTATTGTGCATTTTAAAACTGTTGATTCTGCAATATTTCGTTTGTAGAATAATGAACTTGAAAATGAGAAAACTGCCCGAAACGTTGTTGAAAAGATGAAGCAAGGAAAGAAAGGTTATCTTTTCCGAAAGATGTAGTACCAACGCCTATTATAATCTTTTCAACTGTTTTGGAGTAAAAACTTGAAACTCATAATTAAAATAAGATGACGTTTTTCCAATTCCCCAAGGGTATGAGCTTGAGTTATTCGACAGTTCTCTTTGAGGCACATTTGAAATAAACTGCCCTTAGCAAAGAGCCCAGTAAGGTGATGATATCCCCCTGACCTGTGGATGGAGGGGGGGTGAGGCCAGCTATTCGTCAAACCTCGAAGGCGAGTTACATTTCTGATCCTGACAACTCCCAGGACTCGTCAATCGATCATGGCAAATCAGTCTTCTCTTCCCCTTCTCTACAGCTCCCATGACAGCCGTTTTGCATTTTATCGTCCCATGATTTATTCTGGGAGAATTCGTTCTTTTACTCTTTCCAGTTTATTGGGATTGTTTAAATAAATGTTACACTTAAATTTATTGAGCATGCTATCTCGATATTTTAGTACTTAATGTATCTCACTTTAAGTACTTTTTTTTCAAAATCCAAAGTCAATTTTCAACAGATTGATTTCGTTTATATGTTTAATTCGATTTGGAACTTTTATAGATTTAAAAAGAAACTCTGATATACATTATAATTTAAAGGAAATGTCGAAATAATTTATATA
>NW_027108832.1:7252-19391 GCF_000696795.3 Halyomorpha halys | reverse complement strand
TTATATACAAAAAAATGCTACATGCATTGTAGATATATATACACAATAATCACGTCCAGATCCCATAAAACATTGAGTTCAATTACTACGTCTACGTTAATCCTTAATCTGTTGATTTATTATAATAAAAAATAAAAACAAATGAAACTAACATGTTTATGTAATATGTAAATTAAACATATGTAAAACCTAATTCATAGAAGAGGATGGTAAACTAAGCTCACTACATTACACATCCGAAGCAGTGAAGGTTTTTCGCCAGGTAATAGAAGCTATTATCATAAACAATATTTAGATATTGTTATAAATTATTTCGTTATTTCTTGAAATTGTTTTGGGTAGCACCTGTGGTACTCAGGTTTGACCTAACTGTCCAAATTGGGATCTGTTCCCTTGACCAACTCATATGTATCTAATTTTTCTCAACTGAATTTAGCCATCAGGTCCAAGTTGTTGGTATTCTTGATGCACAACATTGATGCATAGGCACAGCTTTGAGTGTAACATATGTTCTGTTTCCCGGACACCCACGGAACCAACATCTCATCCCTCCTTCTGGAAAAAAATAACTTCCTCTAACTATCTTAAACCCCATTGGTTACCTAAATAAAATGGTTTCCGCGAATTAATGTTCTTTATAAAATCGCCTCGTGAAGCAGGTCTTTCACCATAATAAACATGGTGAATTAATTATGTAGTAATGTTTTGCTATTGGTTTTACTTGATATGAGAACTTCGATTCTCATTGTCAGGTTTATCCCAAAATAAACTTTGTACACCTAAATACAATTTGACTTTATTTTCACTATAATTGTATTTCTGTGTCTCTGAAATTTGTGAAATTAAGTTAAAATATAATTGGGGCCCCTTCTTTTACTTATATCACTATCACACAAAGCGGCCGAATAGGTTAAAAAAATGGGTTAGTATGTTTTAATTTACTATCACCGTGTCTTGATAAATATACAAAAAACATTGTTTGTAGTTTATAACTATTATTCAACCTTATTGTTATGAAATAAGATCAGTAATTCAAAATTAAATCAATTGTTTTCCGAAGTTTATTTGATCATTGTGGTTGTTTATGGTCCAATTGTCAAAGCAACTTTTGGCGCTGTTTTGGAGATGAATTATTTGTTAAAATTGTACCCGTTATTTATGAATAAACCATAAATACATTCATACATTTTTATTCATTTTAATATATGGATTTGCAAGATCCAAAGGAAGCTGGAAGATACTGACCGTCGAGGGTTATTGATCCCGAACCAGTCGGAAACAATACAAACTTATAAGCGGATTTAGCTTAGTAATTCAGTAAGTCCTTTCGGTAGAAACCTCACCTCGATTGATCCATAACATTAGCCGATAAATGCTACAATTAAATTAATACCTTGCGGGAATAATCAGTTTTAACAAAATCTATCCTACAGTGGCTCACGTGGAGTGTGCAAAAAGTTTTCACAACTCAGGTCATTTATTTCTAGGTAAATGGAATATATTAGGTAATAAATCCGATTTAATCTAAAGGGTGACATTTGAAATTAAAATAAATGAACGATTTATTATTAAGTAAATTGGTTATAATTATGATTCTTAATTAGTACGAAACCTCACTTCTGATGAGGAGAGACCTAATTACCTCTGCATTTTTTGGTATCCATTTGGACATAAACCTTAAATACTGATAATATTGTTAGCTACCTACTAAACGAGTAGTTCACAACCCATGGAAGTCTGCGGACCACTAAGCTAGAAATGGAACCATGGGCAACCCACCCTTTTTCGACTTGGGGCAAAAGGGGAGCCCCACTGGTAAATTTCTGAAAACTAGGTTTATTTAAAGTGCTTTTATTTTTATAGTGGGTTTTCCTGTTAAAATCAAAGGGACTCAATCAATAAATGAAAGCCCACTCCAAAGGCTCTTCCCGACCAACTGTAGTCCACGAACCAATTGGCTAGACCATTCTAAAACCGATTATTTTATATTTTCTTAATTGCCCCATTTTATTATAATTTTTGTTGCGTTAGTTTGTCCGCAACCAATTCAGATTTTTTTTTGGTTTATCATGTTAGGTATGAAGTAATTGCAGTTATTTAAAGTTTGATCATCTTCTTGAATAAGAGAACCCTCATTCGTATGTTCTGTTGAAATCGGATCTCTTCTGATAAATTATCTTCATGGCTCTCAGCGATGTCCCAACCCAATTTCCATCACCATCACTACCATTACTTATACCAGTTCTGGTTCATCTTCACTTTCATAATCACCTGAATATTCAATAGCACGGATTTTTTTTTGGATTTTTTGACTTACGCCAACTGATCCATTGGAATTTGAACTCGATCCACTACTATACTAGAGATGAGACTGAAGAGAATCATGAATTACTTCGTGAGCTTTATCTTCGGGGCTCTCGTATTTCCCATTGGTATACCGATTTGAAGTGGCTCTATCCAACCTCCTTGGTGTTTTCCTATTCCATGTCCTTAATTCAAAAAACCTTCCTATATCCTAGATCTCCTCACTCTACCTTCATCCATCTATTTATTAAACTCCAGATCCCAACCGATTGATCTATATATGGCCTCCCACAGAACCACGTTCTTCAGCAAATCCTTCGTCATACGTGCAACCTCCTTGTGGAATTCTCTTTGTCAATTCCCATCCATTCTTTCGTTTAAACAACAACTATTCCTTCACCTACTGCATAACTAAACCTCCGCATCAATGTGAACAATGTAAACGGGCATATAGTGATTACCATTTTTTTTTTTTTTTTTTTTTTTTACACCGAGGGTCGGGAATCCCTTCCTCACTTCGACCCAATTGGATCTTTTGTGAGTTACCCCTCTTTCCACTAGAGATCCCATATGAATCCTATGCTTCTTATGAAGTTCAATAATTCTTTTGGGTTTATTCTAGAAATGTCTTCAGGCTCCATTCTGTCCTGTCCCAGATACTGTAGTCTTCTGAATGCAAGGGCTTCACATTCACACAGAATGTGCTGTGCCTTTTCTTCATCTTCCATACATAGACGGCAGGTGGAATCCTCCACCAGCCTCATCTTCTTAAGATGATATTTTAAGGGGCAGTGGCCCGTGAGGAGTCCTGTTATCGGTTAAGGTAAAATTTTGCCTTTTCCTCTGAATTATTACTATTATTATTAGTGATTACCATTAAGAATTGTAATTAAATAAAACAGCTTCGAAAATGGATAGCTTGAGGAGACTCTGAAAACAGTGATATTATATGATATCGAGTCATGGAGGTTCGGCCATGGCCAGCGAAGGCGGAGACGGCCGAGAGTGGTCAAGAGGGATCCTGGAAAATCGTGGGAGGAAGTCATCATGGATCAGAGTTAAAGAACTTGTAAGAGACCTCTGTATATTCCTGTATATAAAAAATGTGGACCATAAGCAACTCTAACACTATTTTTCTGAGAATAGTATATATAACACATTACGTTTATGTACACTTAATTTCAAAATCTCAATGTACTTTTTAAATAAAATTAATTTCAACTTATTAACTGTATAAGGCGCTGTGCTAGAGTTCACAAGATTTTTAGGAAAAAACATTGTTTTGTCAAGCCAGATGTGACCTCATAGCGCAAAGGGTTAAATGCAAAAGCTCAGTAATTTGCGGAACTGTATAAACTATAGAAACTATTCAAAGTATTTGGACTTGATTTTATTTAAAATTCTTTATTTGAAAAAAATAATTAAAATCAATGTGTAAGTATTTGAAACCAAGTTGCATATATTAAATTTTTGGAAAGACTAACTCATATTATTAAAGTTTTCTGTTGTAATCTTAAAAAATTGACGCACCATTCAGAAGTTTCACTACCGTGCGATAATTTGTATTACTGCCAATTGCTACATTTCGGATTTTATAAACTATATTTTTTTACCGTCCACCGTCTTCATCCTCTGGAATATAGAACGAACGTTTTAATCACTAAAGCTTACAACAAACGTGTAGCCCATAAAAAGAACGATTTCCTCTCAATATTGAAGGCCGTTTTCCATTTCAGTCAGGTACTTGTTCTGAAACTTAAACTTGGTTGTTCTTGCCAGGCCATTTAAGTTGTGAGATTGGAGGGCCTCGAAGGTGCTCTTCCGACCCGAATTCCGAAATGATCTCCAAGCCTTCGCAAAGCGTTGCTTACCTAAGTTACCCTCATACCACATACCACCCTCCCTTACGGTCGCTACTTTGATCTTAGCTCCTTACTCGCGAAAATCCCTGAAATTCTAGGGATTTACCTCTCTTTTGAGGAAAAGCAATAAGATAACAGAATCAGCCGTTTAGGTTACTATGTTATTCGAAATCCTTTTGATCCTACGTAGTATTTCTCTTTGAATAAAGATTGGACTTGATATTCTAGAATAATGATTACATTGTATGACTAGTTTTTTTATATAAAAAATATTAATCGTTAAATCTTAACGATTAAAGAGTTGGGACATTCAATCATCCAACTCTCATAATTGAAGGAGATCTTGCAGATTGTGGCCACTTTTATTTCTCTTTTTTACACTGATAGCTAAAGTATCTATAATGCATATTCTCATGAGGAGAAAATTGTTGGGGGTAAAGAACTCATATAAGTATAAATTTATTTATTAGTGCCAACGTTTCGGGCAGAATTTCAAGCCTTCATCAGGGCTAAGAAAAAAAACAATATAACAACCAATGAATAAAAGGATATACAGAATGATTAAAAAAAATAACTAACGTTATGAATACATAAATAGTGTTGAAAGACATGAATAGTTTAAATATCATAAGAAGATAAAGGCTGTTTGGGAAGAGTAATATTAAAATTAGGTAAAAGGGAAGAACAAATAATAAAGTACATATGCAAATCTAGTTGGTAAATATATGTTAAAAATAAAAATTATTTAAAATAAAATAGTTTATATCTATAAATATTTTAATTTAAAATTAAACTTAGGGGAAAAATTATTCTTATTCTTCTTTGATTATATTAGGAGGGTTTAGAGCTATTGATTTTCCAATATTGATTTAATTTGTTTTCCTATCAAATTGTTGAAGTAGAAAAAAAAAAAAAGTTCATAGATGGATCAAGGATAGATTTCTTCTTACATAAATGCGTACCATCGAAACTAGAAAAATTATGTCAATTAAATTCGGATTTGTAATATCATATTTCTATCATTAATCAGAGTTTCTATTTCGTTTTATACGAGAACTGACTTCGGAAAATTTTTATTTTCAATCGGCTTTCTGTGATTGATAAGAAAAATATCGCATTTTGACATTCTCAATTTTGTCGCTGACTGAAATTTTGTTGCCAAGAAATATCCTAGCGCTTATTAGGAAATCGAAGTATGATAAGCGAGGAGACAAATAATACTTTTGACAGATGAAGATTGCTGCTGTTGTTGATTTGGGGAAGGCCAGCTCTGACAAGGTCTGGCAATCTTAGCAAAATAAAGCCCCGGGAGCTGGGGAGATAGATCCTCAGGGCGTTCAACCCCCAGCAGATTACTCTTCGTCTCCTTACTCCAATTATCTTCAAATTAATTTTTAGGATATAAATAACGATGATTAACTAATTTGTATCTTTTGGAGAAAAAGAATATTAATTACACAATTAATATTAAATCATACACTAATTTTGGGTAATTAATACGAAATTGTTTATTATTATTATGATTAAATTATCAATAATTGCTTATAAAAAAGGTTAATGTGGTCTTTAAATAAAAAATCTGATGTGAGCATTATAAAACTTACATTAACCATCTTGATATTAAATGAATCCTTATAGGTTCCAAAATAGCTATTTCTTACTAATTACATAATTAGTAATTCTTAATAATTACTCAGGATGACGACAGGATTTCTTGAGGTACAAAAAATTATTATCAACTTTTTTCCTACCTACAATACAACAATTTATCAAGGAATAACAAAGGTGTTTACTATGGAATGATTATTTTACTTTAAGTTTATTTTAACTTTTTCCTTCTCTTCTATTTCTTATTTTGATATTATTTAATTTAGATATTTGTAAATATGATGTGAATGAGCTTTATTAACTATATTATCATAATCCAAAAAACATTACAGAATGAAATATTACAAAATAAAGAAAAAAACTATAGAATGAGATTGAGAGGTCTTGGCTTATCTGATTTGTACTCTTGTCTCCATTCTGCCTAGTTTTCTTTTAATTATTAAGATATTACATGTTTAATATAATAAGTTAATTTAATGGTTAGAACGGGATGGTTTGAAACCGGGTATTCAGTTAAGGATCTCTATTGCTTTTCATCTATTACATCTTTTCATTCCTTTACTTATTCTAACTACCCTTCTTTTAGTTATTGCACCACACTTCATTTACTTAACCACTCTTTATTTTAATTTTACAGTATATATTACAATTATTATAAGTATTATTTCATTATATGTTACTCTAGTTTTACATTGTTTGGTATTAATTATCATACAATTCATTTATATTTGTATACCTTTAGTTTAATGCGTCCTTCTTCTTTATATAATTTTATACACACGCTCTATTTTTATTTTTATTATTTTAACATATTTTACAATGTTTCTATCTTGCTAGTGAAACATTGCTAATAAATAGTTTTTTTACTATTGTACCTCGACCGCCCCCTGCACCACCTTCCTACAATCTTTTACACAAAGGAAATTATTAATCTTACTTTATTAATTTAGAATTTATAATGATTTTATAATTTTTGATAAATAAATATTTATTAAACCTGTTAATTAAAAGATTATCAAGGATAATTACTAGGTTGGCCAAAATGTTGGAGAAATAATGCAAATTAATAAAGAGTTTTGATGCTAAAAGGATCTAATTTATTACAACTGATATAAAAAAACTTTTTCAATGCCGAATGGGTACCAGGTACAACAAAAAAAAAACCATTTGGTTAATGAGCTCATTCAACGAATTCATTGATGGAAAATACTCTTAAAAACATTTTTTTTTTACAAATAAACAAAATTTATATAATGCCAGATCAATAGTTCTACCAGTGTTAATGGTAACTTTAAAAATTATTAAATTCAATTGAAATACAAATAGTAATAATCCATTATATCAAATAAAGCTAATAAACCTTATTTTTGTTTTGTTTTTTAGAAAAAGGTTTAATTAATAACATTGCAATTTCCAGTGCTTTTAACTAAAATTTTCGCCTTATATTTTTATTTTTGTTTAATATAGGATCTACTACATTGCTAATTTGATCGGTAACATCACAACCGAAGAAATATTCAAGAGGCAATTATGCACTTATTGGTATATTTTTGCCCCACTCAGCTAAAACTAAGGTAAATTTGTATATTTATCTGAAATGAAAATGAAATATACACAGTAAAACAATGATGAAAAAAAAAATTACCGTAAGGTTAAAGTGAAACTTTCACGTAGTTCGAATGTGTAAACGTTTTCTTGAAATACAAAACCTGAAGCTTGCCAGTTATAAGGCAAATGTAAACACTAATCTCACCGATAAGCCGAGCTAGATGACAGTAAAGCGCGCTAAGTTCCCGTCGTTATCTTTTATAGCACTTATCAGTAATTAAGAATACCGCAAAAAAAAATATATATACTTGACGGGTTCACATACGCCTTATAGTATTATTGTTATTATCATTCATACGTTGCAGATAAAAAACAAAACAAAAATAAACATCTCAGAATAAGAAAATATTTTTAAATAAAAATAAAAATTTGATTTTTTTTACAAAAATAAGAATGTTTTATTAAGGATACTGTTCTATCAATAACATTATTGTATGAGTTCATTATACATAAATGATTTTGTTGCCCATAATTTGCTTTGAGCCAGTTTTTGGCAATTCTAAAGATTGTTAAAAAGAATTATTTACTTTTAGAGTTTAGGAGCATTTTACTACTCGGGAAATAAAATATATACTCTTGTGACACATATATCCTATAATAATATATCCTAATAATATTATAGATATATATTATTGAAACTCTTGATCATTTTCGGTTACAGAAATAATTATGAAAGTATTTGTTTTTGATCAGCGGTTATAATATGAGGTACTGGGTTAATTATGAAACCTAACCGAGAATATTTCGCCAAAACCATGAAAGGATAAAGGCGGAGATTCACATTATACGATCCGTTGCCTTTTCATGCTATTTACATTCAGTTTCCATACAATATTATAAAGTCGAAATTAACAGTTGTATACTCACTCTCCGTTCAATTCAAATAAATAAATACACAATTATATTAATTAGTAATTATATGTACATGGAGGTGTTGATATTTGGCCATAGATTAATATGTGTGAAGATGGTCGGGTTGTGCGGCCATCTTTTGCACATATATTTATATAATTTCCTCTTTGTTATATATTATTCGATGTAGACGGTGTGGATACTCAAACTATGAGTCGACTAACGCACTCTTGCCTTACCCAATCGGCTTATATTCCTTCTCATTAATTAATTAAGGAACTTGATAAACTTCAACAACTTTTTCTTACAAGTCAAATACTTTTTTTTTTAAGTAAAGAGTAAAGTATCCAAAGAAACCAGTTTTAATTTAAAGGAATAACGAAATGTATACTTATATTTTAAACCTAATTGTGCCTCGAAGCATGACCTTTCCCTACTTTGGCCAAGTTGTTCTTAACTCGCTAATCTTCTCCCTCTGTAATTAGATATTCCTTGCCTTTCTAGTTACGAGTAAAGTTATCAAAAAATAGGGAATTAATAAAAGTCACGAGGCGGGGCTTAAAACTTGTGTACAGTTAGAGCCTCGCGCCTTGCCCTTCCTTTGAGGGCTTTCAGACTTAAGTCTTTATCTCCATAGCTGGCGCTACATAAATTTCAAGTTCGGATATTTGTTCTGTGAAATATAAATGTCCCCGGATAAGACATTTTCGAGAATTATTTTGTCTCATTAAAACTTGTTTTGGTTGTAAATAATATCCCAGACTTTTAACTACGTCTCACCTGGAGTTGAGACATTAAATTATTATTTTTAATTATATATTTGTAAAAATGTTAAAAACTTACTTTCTTTATAACATTTTTTTTAGATAGAATTTAACTTTTTAAGATCGTAAACCTGTTTTCAGTGTTTTCTTAATTCAATTTTGAATTATATTACTTACTAAAACATCTATTAACATTATTTTGAATTATCTATATAATATTTTTTTTCATTAATTTATTTGCCAACTTTATTTTTACTATAAATCTGTCATGTTATTATTGAAAACCAATGTTATTTTTATAGTACGATTTCATAATGTATCACGTGGAGCATTTTCATTGGTTCCAATTGCTTAGTACTAGTCAAGTTACCATCCCTTACTAAATCCTCAACGCGGTTAGGAGAGAAGCGATGGGATCCCGGAGTCCTACCTTGCAATTCACATGTAGGTGGCTTAGTTAGGGGTTCCCTGGATAGAATGTATATTTTATATGTAGGTTTGAATTTGTGTCCAAATGATTTACTTTACCCATTAAATTTTAATTCCCTTAGTTATTTAGTTATTTTATTTGATTAATTTACCTATTTATATTATTTGAGATAAAATGAAAAATGTTCTATTATTCTGGGACTAGGCACAATTAGGACAATTATAAGGTAACTTTAATATTACGATATATTGGCTAAAAACAGTATGGCCGCACTTAATTATATCTAATTCTGAAATAGCATACAAATAATTTTAGAAAGAGATATAAATAAATTACTAAATACATAAAACCAAAACAAACAGGTAGTCACAAAAAATAAAAAATCAGTTTACTGAAATGTCATATTTGGACTTTGTTCCCTTAAGTAACTCCTGTTTGTTTTTTCGATTTTTAGAGAAGTTAGAATGCCTTTAAAACTTGTTTAGTATGACGTGAACCTGCTATGAATATGACTTGAAATAACAATCATTAGTGATTTCTTTGACGTTGATTAAAAATACGTATATATATTCCTGGGGATTATGCTTGATGTATTTTAGTTAAATTTTAGTTAAATCTTTAAATGTCTGAGGCTACAATTCATGAAAATGAGAAGTAGGTCGAGAAAAATGTTCATATATAGGGCTCGCTTGCCCCAAGTAAGTGACCTCAACTTTAAAGATATTGGAAGGAAATGCGGTCTTTGTTCGGAAGAAAAACGGTCGGACCAGTGGAATGGTAAATTCTGGCCTCATTCCTATTCCTCTAACAAAGGCTCTCCCCGCGCTAGCTTAAGAATAGAGAACCCGTTGGCCTGATGAAAGACTTGTTATCATATTAACAATCTCTAAAGTAACATTGGATCCAAATGCATCTAATCAATACTCCGCTAGTTGTAAATCGATTATATTAATATAAGTAAAAGTTAAAAAATAAACACACACACACACACACACACACACACACATACTACATATATATAGGAGAAGCCAGGTTACAAACGAGTTGGTTTGGATAGTTGGGAAGTTTATTATGGAAGGATTGGTATCTGGTTCTGGCCAAATCGGCAACATAGGGGACATTGAGGTCCTGATGGATGATTTGATTTGTGACAAAGTAAAGAGCATTAAGGATTTTACGAAGGATTTTGGACTGTAAGGATTGGATTCGAAAGGAATTAGATGGTTTAGTGGAGCCCCATAGCTCAATTCCGTATGTCCAGATAGGCCTTATAATAGTCATGTAGATCAGTCTTTTGTAATGGATTGGAAGTTTGGACCGTTTGTCTAGTAAATGTTGTAATAGTCGGAATCGACGAGCAGTTTCCTGTCTTTTCAGTCTTGTATGAGGATTCCATGTCAGTCGTTTGCGATTTAATTTTAATTAAATATATATTGCATTGGGCTTTCCGCATTTTTCGCTAATCCGAACCCTAAAAAATAAAGTCACTTCATAAATAATCAATCAGTTAGAAAACAAAAATAATGCATTTACACAACAATGTTTTTACAATAATGACCAATTGTTCAGAAATTAATTTTTTAAACTTATTTCTTTGAGGAATAATCTGAGATATTTGTTTGTCGGGAACATGAAATCGTATTTTTACATCCCTAAACCCGCATCTGCTTCAACAATAGAATTTGGAAATTCAAACAAGAACAAAAACTAAACTACATTAAATATGTGTTCCCTAATCTAATATCTCCAGAAATATGTAATTGAAAAGCTCACATTTCAAATTTTAAAAAAAAAATGTTTTAACAGGCATTAAACATATTTAGGATGTTTAGATTTTTAAAAAAATGCATATAATGATAGAGCCGCAGAGGAAAATTTTAGTAATGACACTGGTTACTAAGAAATACCTGAAGTGGAGGAAAGTGTTGAAAAAATAACAATCTTAAGGCACGTAAGGTGTTAATAATACCGTGTTATTGAATATATGTATATAGGCACAACGTAAATGAAATAAAAATGTCAATATAGTTCTTTTTTTTGGGGGGGGGGAGAAGTAGTTCAAATTACGGAATGTTCCAGATTAGCCTACTGTACTTTGCCCAAAATATCTCTACTTATCCAATGATACACTGAAATAAAACGGATTCCAGAATCTAACACGAAAAATCGTGTTTCTGCAAAATAAAAATGAATTTTTTTTTTTTACTCTCGGCCTTTCAGTCATCCTTTGTTGCTTAGAGTTGTCAGTCACATTTTGCTACCTGTCAGTCTTTATCTGCGTTGGTAGCTCTTGTACAACCATGACAGCTAAAACAGTCTCTTTGCTGTCTTAATTTTTGTAACATATGTCAAACTAGGTTTTTTCATAGTCAGATATGTTTTCCATCATTTTCATGTTTTTCATCGCCCTCTGTTACATTCTTATAACCATCCATGTATATGAAAGATTTTTATATTGTAAAACAATAGAAAATAACAAAGAAGTGTTCAACCCATCAATGTATAATTTAGTGTATATATTATTCAGACTCGCTCAAAACTATAGGGTGTTTTTTTAAGCCCGATAGAACTTGAAATTGTAAAAAATAACACAAAAAATTAAATTGTAATCAAAATTTTTTTTTATTCGAAAGATCAATACGTGACATTAACATTTGAAAATGATTTCGGGCATATGGGCACCGCGGCTGTTCTTGACGAAGCGCATTCTG
>NW_027108832.1:1397-6937 GCF_000696795.3 Halyomorpha halys | reverse complement strand
ACAAACAAGTAAATAGTTTATTACTACTAATTTCGTTTGAGTGTGTTCACCTGTAGATGTTGATAACAATTTTTTTTTTATCAACAACTACAGTTGATAAAAAAAAATTGTCAAAACTATGTATAATATAATCTTATCATTCCATACTTTATTGTGAAGTTGATGTAAATTTATCAAATTTTCAAAATTTAATTGGTAGCAAGAAAACCGGTGTATATGCGAATACCAAATTCGCCTACTAAAATTTTTTAAAAGGTATATCAATTTATGATACGAAAGCTCTTATTTATTGCAGCTTCAAGGTTTAAAAATTATGATACAGTTTTAAATATTTTGGTTATTCGCGTTTCCATGATTGTTACGACGAAAGTTACAGTTGTTATAACAATGGTCATGGAAACACGAAAACATAGCGATAATAATTTTTAACTAATAAACAGAAACATAGTTAGGGAATTATTCCCATCATGAATAATGACAGAATGGTCAACTTTGAAACTACGTATAATTTTAGTCCAAAATTGGGTATGATGCGCGCACTGCACCAGATTTTTATTATTATATTTTAGTTAACTTCATCAATCAAATCATCTAGTCAATATTTAATTTATATTGAAGCATTTTTCAAAAAACTAAAAATGTAAGTTAATACACAATGTTATATTAAGTTTTATTGAATTAACACTGACTCTATTCGTACTAGTTAGTGCCTTTTCTTTCAATATTTTCAATTTTCGTACTCCATCAAAATTTACCTAATTTACTTAACTAACTACATAACTAAACTAATTTATAAAATTTATGCTATAAAATATGTATTTTAAGTGCTAAGATTGATGTAAACATCGTATTTCGTTCCACTCACTTTTGTATGAATATTAATTGATTATAGTAAACTTTAATAACCTCCTGCACCAGATATTATTGTGGATCTATCCATACTTAAGTAGTTTCAAAACTAATTGTATCTGTTTCAAATAAAAATTAGATGAAAAAAAAAATTCCTGCAAAAGATCGAAAACAAATAAAAAAAGGTAATTGGAAATCACACTATTCTTGTGTTTCCAGAAATGGTGGGTGTTATTGTTTTGCTTTGATTAATTTGAACCATAGAAATACACAAAGGTCAGTGAATTGTTTATTTTTCTGGCAGCAGGTGGAGATAATTTAACAGAAATTGAAAATATATCTATGAAGATAAGGTTTGACTTCGATGAAATGAATTAAGGCATCTTTATCATTTAAATGCACATCAAAATATCTTTCATGGTACGAAAGGCTTTATGCTATGAAGGATGACATTTAATATATATATACGTTGAGAAAGAACAACGTAAACTGGCCATTCTTCTCTTTGTCATGAACACTGAAATCCTGAAAAATCTGTAAAAATCTTATAAGAAAACTTTACAATACCCTAATGAACCCTTGAAAGCAGAATTTAAGAGCTTTAACACAAGTAGAGGAAGAAATAACAGTGAATTGCTTGGAGAGACTGTAACAGACTAATCAGTCAATATCTCATGATATGAAGGTAAGGAGGTTAAGTTGGGTGGAACATGTGACTTGAAGCAATCCATCAGGACGCCTCAACACGACAATGCCAGTATAGTAGGCGAGAGACCACGTAGGAGGCCAAAAACTAGATGAATAGATAGAATAAACAAAGATGCAAAAGGGCCACATTCATAAAACTAGCAAGCAGTAGCCCAAGACAGGCAAGCGTGGAAAAGGATGCTATGGGTGGCCAAAGATCTTCCAAAGAGCCAACAAAAACAAGTATATATATATATATATATATATAATAACCCTTCGATTGCATCCCAAAATCTCCAGTCCCATATCACAATCCTCGAAGAATGGTGTCAAAATTGGAGGATAAGCAAATTTACTTCTTGTATATATGTGTATACAGTTGTAAATATCAATAAATAAATTATTAAAAAAAAAAAAAAATATTTTCATACCTATCATATCACTTTAACTTTTCTTTTCACCTTGATATTTAAATTCTAAATTCCTGAGCAGTTAGAGCCAAAGTTGCTATAATTTTTTTTTCCCAACTCACATGAGTTGGGGGCAGCATTTAAAAACTTTGAACAACATGGGTTGTAGGGTCTTGTTTTTATAGCTGCCAGGTCATTGTGAGATATCCGAAAATGAAAAGGCAGACTAGCTATAAAGACAGTTCAACTAGTAACATCATCAACATGCAAAGGTGTCATTTCTTGGATCAAAGTAATTGGATGGTAAGGGTGGCAAGACGGATGGTTCATCACGAGAGACTAGTTAAGAATGGTCCAACAGACAGTGAAACGTCCAACCAGAAACTTGAATCAGCTTCGGAGAGAAGATGTTTGATTAAACCGTCTTCGGATAGGCCATAATCGACCTACCTATGGTCAGCTAATGAAAAAGCAAATGCACCGATGTATCAATACTGCGAAAACGATCTCACGGTTAGGCATATTCTCACTGAATGTATTGCTCACGAATCACGCCGATTCTCTTCAGATTTGCAGAAGATGTTGAGAGAAGATCCCATAACAATAAAAAAACTTTTTCACTTTTTAAAAATAAGTAATATCTCTGATCACACATAGTCTAACTCTAATTTAAGCATGTATAAGTGGATGCATAATTTAATATAGTAGTTTACTCACTACTTCAATTATAATTGTAACATTGTAAAAAGTGAATTGTAATTGCAAATTTGTAACTTTCTCACTATGTAATTGTAACTTTGTGAACATGTCAATTGTATTCTACTAACTTTATAAATCCAGTGTAAATGGCCCTAGTGGTCGAAACACTTAAATAAATAAAAGAGTAGAATTACCACTGAGCCTGACTATCTCACATTTGCCAAGAAGCTTGTCAGTTTGGTTTTCTTTAGGGATTTCGCTGGTCCCTCCTCAACCCGTGGCTCGCCCATCGAAGTCTCTCAGACTTAATGAACTTCACTATGATGTTGTCATTATTCGCCACACTCTTTCTTCTCCCGATTTCTCCCTTTCGAACCGGACTTTAAATTAAATATTTAGTTGTAATATTTTCATTTCGAATACAGGCCAATGACCTGACAAGCTCTGATGAAGACCCAATACATAAGACCGGAAAAAAGATATTATAAAAGTTGATCCAAGTTGTATTAGAAAGATACCAGTTCTTCAAGTGTTAGGTAAGATCAAAGTAGCTCTAGTTAACTGTTTCGACACTCTTGTTCAGTGGATCTTAACTCAAAAAAGTCACTGAGAACACCCTTCCCCCCTCTTTGTAAAAAAGAAGAGTCCTCCTGGAAAGTATTACTAGTAATTTTATAGTGCAATTTCCAGTTAAAACCATTCAAATATCAGGCTATGTAAATTATGTTCAATAAGTCCGTACACTAGTGCAACCCATCACCAAAGCTATGTGGTCTGTCGGTTCATCATCTGAGCGGTGTAGCCTTTTTCATTGTCTTCCGAATACAAAGATATATAATCGTATCTTCTTAAATATTCTTACTTCGCATCTTCCTTAGATCTGTAGACTAATTTTCAAACAGTTGCCTTGATCAAGCTCCTCCGAATCTAAACTTGTTCATTTTGGCCGAACTAGCCAACTGTACAGTGATATTAAACAGTGTGGCTTACTAAGAGTTTGGGTGTCTAATAAGCACCCTGATGCCCCCCCCCCTCCTAAGGATCAGGTAGAAAAGTTTCTTCATGAATCTCTCACCCCCTTTCCGCATCGTCTTTATTAAATTCTTATTAACTTAATAAAGGCCGCCTTTACTTCTAGATCCAAGTCATTTCGAACATTCCCCACTTTCGAGCCGGCAATAACACCCACTTCTTCATCATTTTTGTGAGAGGCATTAGTGGATGAGAGGGGAAGGTGAGAAAACATAAAGCATTCTTAATTGTTTTTTCGATGAAAATGTAGTTCAATCAAAAAGTTTTACTTTACGTTGCCTATATTCATTACTACTTACTTCATTACTCATTACTTCTTTAAAAGAAATAATTTTATACTCTGAGTAAAGTTATAATAGGGGAATACGGGGCAATTCCGAACGCTCGAGTTCCATGGTCTGATACTTCTTAAGTTTTTATTGGGTTGGTGAATTTCTTTTGCTACTTGGATAGTTGGGTTATTGATTCGTTAATTTATGCATAAGTTAAATGTAATAACTAATAGTGTTAACAAAATTAAATAATTTAAACTCCTTACCCATTCTAACCCATTAATTCTTAATCTCTCATCCTTAACAATCCCAGATAAACCTCCGAGACGTCTGAATAGAAGATGGCCACGGGACCTTCTAATTTAAATTAACGCTTGAAGTACCACCAATGGGTGGTTTCTTCCCAAGATTTTCAAGTATAAATGAAACATACAACGTATTTACTTATTGTATTTATTATTTGTACAGTTGTAAATCACATTAAATAAATAAAAAATAACTTGTGATAATAAAAATGTTATCAATGTTCTATATTGCCCTATTCAGTGGAGATAATATCAAACAACCTGAAATAAAAGGACTCATATACTTTCCCCATGTTGACAACTTTTCCTTAAGACTTTTTAATACCGAATTAAACCTTAGTTAACTTAATACGGATGTCATTGGTGTGGCGGGTACCGATGTTGTGAAGGGGTAAAAAAAACACAACTATATCAAATTCGTTGTCAGAGTAACGGATAATTTATTACATCCAGATA
This sequence comes from Halyomorpha halys, assembly GCF_000696795.3. Lineage (NCBI taxonomy): Eukaryota > Metazoa > Arthropoda > Insecta > Hemiptera > Pentatomidae > Halyomorpha > Halyomorpha halys. The sequence goes on along the minus strand of NW_027108832.1, from coordinate 2,227 downwards.
TGAACAGAGTAAAAATAAATTCAGAAATGCCACTTTGGGCATCACAGTGGATTGGAACAATCTGGAACCAACTACTGAAGACAAAAGACACTAGGAGTGCTGTGATTCTGTGACACAATAGAGGATGAACATGTGATTTCTTAGTGTATACCCTGATGTTCAGTATTGCCACTTTCTTCAATATTGTTTCACTTTGTTTTTTTTATAATTTTATTTATAGAAAAGTATTAAAATCTCCCACAACATGGTTGGGCAATAAGTTATAGTGATAACTATACTACATTTAAACTAAAATAAAATAACATAAGAAAAAAAAATGTCTCTCTAAATATACATAAATAGAAGGATAAAGAAAATAAACATAATCAAACTGTTCAATATTACCCGTTCCCACTAAAAAAAATCGGTAATATAAAATATATAAAGTCATGTAGTCACATTAAATATTTTTTTACAATTTAATATTATAATTATTTTTATGATAGTTTGTAGTGTACAGTATCATTATTCAATCTTCTTATATTTCTTTTTTTTTCTATAGTCTTAGTTTCTTTATGATTGTTTATAAAGTAAAGCTTTTGTTTCATCTTCAAAACTATTCATTGAAACCACCGAATGAACCACCTTCTCCTTCTTCCCGACATTAGAATTTAAGTAAACTTGAACGATTTTTGAACAACATTAAGGAATGTTTGGACTACGCTTAAAATACTATGTTTCGTTTCAAAATAAAAAATTAAATGAAAACTACACATGTGTGCTCATAGTTAGTAATAACCCTTCGATTGCATCCCAAAATCTCCAGTCCCATATCACAATCCTCGAAGAAT
>NW_027108832.1:0-1347 GCF_000696795.3 Halyomorpha halys | reverse complement strand
TTTCAATTATATAAATAATTAATAATTATTGATAAAAATAAAACTTGTACAACTACAACCCTTGAAGCGTCTAGGCTTCAGTACTTAGTAAGAAAATATTGTTTCTAGACCAGCGGTCGTGCAAGGAGTTGATCTGGTTTAGACCACGATCATTGGCCATTTGTTTCCTTTATTAAGGATACTCATTTTATAGAGGCTATGTGTGCCTCATTAGGTTCCGACCCCCACTAAAGACCCATGACTGATGTATAAGAATAAAAAACTAACTGCCATCGCCGGACTCTAACCAGGGAACAGGGATCATAGTATCTTACATAACTAACCCGCTCCCGACTAATTTAAAGAAAATGGGATAAATATTTTTAATAAATTTAAAAGATTACATACTTATAATATATGTGTAGCCCGACGACACACCACGATGTGGTCCGGCTGGCCGTACCCCTTGCAGAAGTTTAACAGTTTCAGAGACCAATCTGAGCAGAATTATCATTTCCTATCAGACCCGACACGGCGAAGGTGAAATTAGAAGGGACGTCTTCCCTCGGATATAATAACGATCACATAACTAGAAATGTGCGCAAATAGGAGGTGATTTTGACGGGCCTTCGAATAGGTCACACACACCCGCCCGACCCACGGTTACCTTATGGCCCGCGATCCTCCACCGTAATGGCAAACTTGCGGAACTGAACTTACAGTTAAACACATTTTGACTGAATGCCGAGCATATAACTACTTTAAATCTTTATATGATATACTAGATGATCTCCATACCATCTTGCAGGATAACAAACATACCATAGATAGACTTTTGAGTTTCTACATCATTCCAAGCTGTACCATAAAATTTAATCAAATGTTACCTCAGGTCCCCATGTTGTAATAGTTTCCCATTTAAATATAATCGTAGCAATGAATCCGGACCCTTTCCGGGATCAAGAAAGGAGTTGATAAGAAACTTCAAATATGAAATAATTTTTTCTGTAAAATCTTATTATATTTTTTTTTATTGTTTTCATCGTAAACCCATGACCTCTTCACCTACAATATCCTTTAATAATGCCCCACTTATTCCTGTCAAACCGATCCCTTACTTAGGACTACATCTCGACAAACGACTGACATGGAATCCTCATACAAGACTAAAAAGACTATTGCAACATTTACTAGACAAACGGTCTAAATGGCCAATCCATTACAAAAGACTGATCTACATGACTATTATAAGGCCTATCTGGACATACGGAGTTGAGCTTTGGGGCTCCACTTAACCATCAAATTCCTACCGATTCCAATCCTTCGTAAAATCCTTAATGCTCCTTACTTTGTCACAAATCAAGTCAT
>NW_027108831.1:13053-16716 GCF_000696795.3 Halyomorpha halys | reverse complement strand
CATGAACGTACTAGGCAGACTCATAAATTTTGACTTGTAATTATACAGTTTTCAATTAATTAATCAAAAAATGGGATGAAATAACTGCCTTTTTTCTCCTCTTGGGCTCTTGTACTCTTTGTAAGACTGATGAGTCTCTAAAACCCAGTAACTTTATCACCAAATCAAATGTGAATGAAAAATATTAATACTGATATTGCACATTTCACTTCAACAGTCTATAAATTTCAAACGAAACAGCGATGGCATATCAATTAATACTGTTCAAACTTTATACAATCAGTGTAGGCCAACAACTTCATAAAAACCCTTCTAGTGCGTATGCACCAGTTTGAAGAAGTTCCGTTCAGAGCTTCACAAGTTTAGTCAGTGAAAACTACTTTAATGAAAACCATGTATAATTGCAAGACAAAATCGATAAGTTTGCCAAGTATAGTTAGGGAGAATAAAAAATGGCGGCTGTTTCAAAATCTTAAAAAAAAATTAATTTTTCATTCGAAGCTTCATTAAAATCACCTACAACCCTAGGAAACATAATTAACTTAATTTAAAGTAGAGTAAATTTGCTAAAATATGAGCCCTAGTAGAGTTGTTTAAATTAAAAAGTTCCCGAAATACAGTTTTTTTTTTTTTAAATAATCATTTCATAACAAAATAATGAAAAATTAGTAGTTAGTGAATTAAACTTTGAATTAAAAAAAAAAATCTCAGGAATCATTAGACGTACAGATGTATATTAACATTCATATTAATGCACTATAAATTAGTTTATAACATTTATCTGTGTAGAAATAATTCCCATGATATTTAATCCTTAGGCTTTGGAAAAATAAATTATTCTTGAACTCTTTATAATGAATACACAAGATACATAAGAAATATATTTATCATGACTCAATACAGCAGCTATTAAAAGTCTTTTGAACCCACTCAACACAACTTCAACTAAAGGACAATGAACGCTCAGAAAAGTCGTGTGAACTGTCATTATGAGATTAGAACATGAATTTTTAAAACTAGCGGAAAAAAAAATTAACATTCGAGAAGGGGACTGTTAATGATGTTAAAATATGTTGGCACATTTAGCAAGCGTGGTGCTTGACAATGCACATATAAGCACTACACTGCTCGTACTATTAGTGATGTATTTATGTATTATAAGAAGACTAAATATTGATATAAAGAGTCACAACTTATATTTAGTATTAGACGAATGTATTTCATTCTCATCCATTCACAATATTCGTTTTAAGATAAATTATGGGTTTATGAGGAGAAAATCTAATCTATGTAAATGTATTATACTTTCACAAAGCCTTTATCGATATTATAATAATAACTTATTAAACTTATTATTAAAAGTTTTAAATTCAAAATAAGATTATTCACTTCCTAAATTGTGAATAATAATTACTCTACTTTAACCATTTCGCCACTAATAAATAATAAAGAAAGCTGTTTTAATAGATTTTTCATATATTTAATTAAATTTAATAACTATCAATATTAAAAGCCAAATTAAACATGTTCACGTAACATTAACTAGAATTTAATAATCAAAATAATAATTATTTAATACTAGTCTGCTCCCAAATTTAAATACTTATAGATATTATAGAAGAAAGGATATTTTTTTTACAAAAATAAAGGCCGACATATTTCTGAATTGATATGAATGACACCTTCAGAAAAAAACTTTGTGTGATTCATAAAGTTGATGATACAGTGAAAATTTAAATTTAATTCGAAAAATTTACGAAGAGAAAATTTTAAAGAAACTTCAAATACCTGAAATATGCATAAAAAAGATATATAAAAATACAACTGTGGAAATTATTTTTACGCAAGAATATAAAACATCTAATAACTGCTTTCTCGTATTAGAAAGCCAAACATAACACGAAGTTAAGACTTAGCCAAGACATAGGAAATCATAAAAATTATAAAGCAGGGGGGCTTAGAGTTTATGGCATAACTCTATGCTACTTCTAAGCAATAGTAAGGCCATAAAGGCCATGCTAATGGAGGCAGGGTTACGCTGACGTACACTTTGCCTACTCCTCTGCCACGCCCCTACTCCATCACAAGGCCCGCCTTCTTAGCTTCACTTTTCCTGCCATCTTAAACCATCGACTCCTCTAAGCTACAAAACGTAGCTAGAAAGTGACAAATGAATAACTATTATATTGGCTAGCTCTCTTGAATGATAACTTTAATTGTTCAAAATATTTTTTTAAATGACCTGAAAATTTTAGGTTATGTTTCAAAACACGTGGAGTCAAAAAAAATTCTGAACGCCCACTGCGGTTGTTCTACGAGCTAACTAGGTCTAGTTGTTTTATTTTATTTATTTATTTTTTAATATTTATGACATCAATATAATTGGTCATGATGATCCTTGCAGCTCTTTTTTTCCATCCGAAACTTTTTTTTAAAACCTTTTTAGTCAATTAGAAGTTTCTTAAGCCTCATATTCACCACTTTCAAGATCATTGCAAACTTTTCAGCACGATATCACACTCATCATTTAGCTTAAGTTGCATGTTTACCAACTAATGCTCCTAAAAGGGGACGTTTGTAGCTGAGGGAGTGGAGGGTCTTAGCAACTTCGGTATTATAGTGACACCGGTTCAAATCCGGCAAATGGGGAGAGGTGGCGGTCCTACGTAATAAAAACTTGATCATTCCACCATTTCTTAGAATAGATTGGTTACCTCAAGATAAAAGTATTTGAAAAATGACCAGATATCAATAAAAAAGAAATAAAATGCCCTTAGTGATTATGAAATGTTTCACACGTATTTAATTATTGACCCGGAAACCTTTAGTTTTTTTTTTTTTTTAATTTACTCTTTAACTTTCAATAATATAGGGGTAGAGGATTTAAAAATATATTTTTTTAGATTATATCCAGATCATTCATCACTATAAATGTTAGCTATATAATACCAAACCCTGCTATTTAAGAACCATACTATAATTAAGTATAATATTAAGTTATTCCCTTTGTTGCTCATACTGCTCAAAAAAATACCATAGACAGTTGTGAGTCACAGAACCTGAAAATGACGTCAGCTCGAGTCAACCTTGCAAAAGTAAAGGTTACTCCTGGAAGGTCGATTACCTTTCTTATTTCAACTGCCGTTTTTGTTCTGACCTCACTCAAGTAGGATGTATATTTATGTAAGCATTAAATGTTCTCGAAGATCATTTTCTCAGAAATATATACTATATAATGACGGATACTGTAATAATATAAAAAAATAAGTGCATCAGAAGTGATGTAAACATAAAAAGTAATCATAAATTATTATGGGATAGTATATTAAACTGAAAAAATAATAATTTATGATTAAAAAATTAAGATATATGTTTAGATATATATAAAAAAAAATAATTATGGGTAATGAAATGAAACCAAAAATGGTGAATAAAAAATAAACACAATTAAAAAAGAATCAGCTAAGTTAAAATAATTAACTAAATAATCTTTCGTAAAATAATAAAATTTCTTTTTTTACTCCAAGGCCCTAAATCTCATTAAATATTATTTTTTTACAATGAGTTCCAGAATAAATAAGGAAATTATTATTATTAAGATTACATCACAAAAGTATGAAATTCACCCCGCAGATTTTCTATAATTTATTTTACAAGCATTTA
>NW_027108831.1:4150-8283 GCF_000696795.3 Halyomorpha halys | reverse complement strand
TGGAAGGAATAATATCGGGTTCGGGCTAGATCGGTTACATAAGGAACATTTAGGTCTTTATGGATGGTTTTATTAGTAACAAAATAAGGAGCATTGAGAATTTTATGAAGGATTTTGGATTGTAAAGATTAGAGTATTATATTATTTTTTTTTTAATATATTCTCAGTGAAATAAATGAAACTGACGAAGGTATATTAGATGGCTATAGGTTACGGGCCCTAGATACCCAGAAGATGACAGTTCTAAAAAAATGACCAGGTAAGGCAAGTTACACCTGCAGAGGTCGTGTCACACTTTCACAGCAGCCGGAAACGTCTGCTCCTATCGACCTAGATAGAGCATCAATGTAGGGGGTCCTTCGTCCCAACACGTAAGAAGAATATATATATTAAAAATACTAGCTAAGGGTTTTTAACGGGATTAAAAAAAAAAAAGAATGAAATCATACAGTATTAAAGACTAATACACAATTATTTTTAAAACCATCAAAATAAATTTTGTTAACGAATATTTGTACTGAAGAGTCTTTTCAATAATTTTTAGGAGCGCTCATAACGCGGAATTAAGAAACGTTAAATAGCATTGCAAAGGTTGAAAAAAAACTTGGTGTTTTTTTTTTATTATTATAATAATTGAAGCGAGATAAATAATAAAGGTGATAATTAAATTATAAATGTACCTCTAAAACCAATAAAGGGTCAGGAGTGCAGTACGTTGTAAGGTAACACTTTTACTAGAACAACGGGTGTACAAGGACATGAATTGGTCAAAATCCCGGTCGACCGTCAGATTTCTTCTCAATTAAGGATACCTACGTTATTGGATACCTACGCTACAGTAACATATGAAATAATTCTCTGTCACAGCCAGATTCGAACTCAGGTCCTTGGAGTTAGTAGAACAGTGCCTTACCACTAAGCCTTCTCTCTCCCCATTTAAGCTAAAATGTATTTTTTATTTATGCTCCCCATATTTTTAAGTCATGGTTAAAATTATGAAATCAAATGCTACAAATTTTACTATTGTTGGTACTCGGAAACGGCAAGGGACCTTGTTACAAGGTGCCCGCAATACCGATACCACTTTAGCAACCTTGAGTTTGCAGTGTTGCTGGCGGAATGAAAACTCAGAACATTAAGGTCTTTATGGATGTCTTTATATGTGACAAAGTAAGGATTGAGGATCACATTGAGGATTTTGGATTGTAAGGATTGGATACGAGAGGAATGCAAAGGTTTAGTAGAGCCACAAAGCTCAATTCTGTCCAGATAGGTCAATATTTATCATTAAGAACAGATTTTTGTAATGAATTAGTAGTTTAGACCGTTAGTCTAGTCAAATAACATTTAAATTTAAAAAAAAAAATCATCAATAAGCTTATGTTTAGTCGATTTATAAGTGAATATGGATCACAAGAATATATTAATTTATGTTAAGTTTGACGTCAGTCAAACATAGTGAAACCAATAAGCTCAGCTCAAAGAGACAGATAACGAAAGCTCGATGATAGAGAAACACAATGATATCGGAAAGGGATTGACGGGTCTCCCTATCGCATATTGCTCAGGCAGGCTGGAAAATGGTAGGACCAATCTTGATCCATTTATTTGTTCATTGTATTTTCCAAAAAAAAAAAAAATATATATATATTAAAATAATTTGTATTTTTTTTACTGACTTGTTATCCATGTTAAATAAACAAGTTTTATGCGTTCTTGTGATTGCGATAAAGGAAAATAATAAAAATTAGATAGGGAGACAATTTATGATTATAGTAGAAAATGTTATTATTTTCTACTATAATCATAAATTAGCACAAATTTTAGCAGACCCTATACCGTGCTAAAGTCGAAGTTGAAGCCGAACATATTTAGCATGCTAATGTCAAATGCGTTTTTAAACTTTAACATTCATAGTACGTAGCGTGAAAAAAAAAACTACCTGCCCATGGACGACATTTGATACACGCAGCCTACGAACTTCAGTAAGTTAATAGGCTGGGCGTACCAAATGTTACATAACAATTAATTAACAATTTACGAATTTAGTATTTGTTAGAACAGCTACTCAGTTTTCGTCTCTGTTTTACATATATTTGCTCTGGTACAAAAAATAAAACTTGCACTCTTCACAGTAATCGCTATCTCATTTAATCAGTGGCAGTGAAATTAGACCATAAATTTATCACTTATATAATACTTGTGATTTATGAATATGGGTACGAAAATATATCCACATAATGTTCTTTTCCTGTAATACCATCTGAAGAAAAAGGAGACAATATTTGATCTAAGTTTTTATATTCTTGATAAAATTACAAAGAATTATCCGATTTGATATACAAACTTAAAAAAAAAAAGTTACTGGCTACGCTTTCATCTATTGTAAGCTTGAAGGTAGATTAAGCTTTTGATTGAATAAGGCTGTTAGGTTATGTAACTTAGCTACGTATTGGTCAGTTTTTGAATATTATCGTTTTTATTTCACAGATGGGTGAAGCATACAAGCAAAAGGAATGCTAGTTATTTTTGTTTTAATTAATTTCAAAGTTTAATTTTTTTATTTCTGTACTACAAAAGTATGTAGTTTTTTTTGTTTTTTTTATAAAACGCAATTTCATTCTATACGTATCTATGCGTCTCTTGTTTTTCAAAAAATTATATAAAAAAGAATTATTAAATTATTTAAAGTAGTAATAATTATAATAAATCTTAATTAATGTTGAAACGATGAAATATTAAGGATAAAATTAAAATCTTTACCATGGTAAAGATCTTCAAATCCTAATAAAATATTTTCCATGCCTTCTGAGAATTTATTTTGGGGAAAAAATATGTCGATAATGTTAAATATGTGAACTATTGTTCGATTGTTTTTGTTCAATGGCGTAAAACTTGTCAGCCTATCAACGCTATTTATTTCCTAGTTGTTAATGCTTATATTTTTTCCTTGTTTGATGTCCCCAGTGGAGCGAGCGGCTCCTCCCCGTTCTTAGTACTCCCAGCCAGCGGTTCCTAAGCTAATGTTGTAACTCCCCCCCACCTCTAGCGGTCCCTCCCACTCCCAACCCAGTCCCTTATAGGGAAAAAAATCAGTTCGATATTATATATGTGACAATAAATTTTGTGTTTTAAAAATTAAAAAACTAATTCTATTGTTTTATCATCGTCCTAAAAGCTTTTGGATATATCCGAGTTTGATCTGGAATTTAACTATATGAGGTGAAATATTGGAATTCTTCTAGGTCTATCTTTTGATAATATTTAGTTTACGCCTTGAGATTTCATTCCAAATAGATTGGCGTCCATCTTTAATTTTCATTTCAAGGTTTTTTCCCATTTCTGATGTAGTTAGAATTGCTTTACTCCTTTGAGAGTAATTGCGTTCCTTGTGATTCCCACGTGACACGGAATCCATATAAATTGAAGTGAAACATAAGTTTTGTTGAGTGTTTAGGTAGAAATGGGCAAAGGAAATTTTAGGTTACATCTAATCCTTTTAACGAGCTTAATAAATTTGTAATTTTTATTATATTGTTGCGAGTCGAAGACATAAAAAAATAAAGTGCTACTGCTATTGCATTGAGTTCGGCAATCAATATGCTACATAGTTTATGAAGGTTATATGTAAATTAATTTATTTATATTAATTGTTCAATTAAGGTTAATAGGTTTTGAAAAATACAAGAAAAGTAAGCTTAATTGTGACTTTGTAAATAAATAATTTTAATAAACTTTTTTTTTAAATTTTATTTATTGTTATTTATAACTGTATAAAATTATATACAACAAGTAAAATTGCTATTGGACATAAAATAATATGATAGAAACATGTGGAGAATCTCCCATTAATAGAACTCTAATCTTTTCAGACGCTTTGGGGGATTATCAGGTATTAAAGAAGATTCGAAAAAATTGGGTTTGGGTGGTTGGTTTATCATGGGAGGATCGGTATCTGGTTCTTGCCAAATCGGCAACATATGGATGACTTGATTCGTGACAAAGTAAGGAGCATTAAGGATTTTACGAAGGATTGTAAGGATCATATACGAGAGGAATTCGATGGTTTAGTGGAGCCCCCAAACTCAACTCCATATGTCCAGATAGGCCTTATTATAGTTTTATAAGCTTTA
>NW_027108831.1:0-4100 GCF_000696795.3 Halyomorpha halys | reverse complement strand
TGCAAAGAAACAAAGAAATATTAATATATTAATTTAATAAAACAAATTATAGGCAAAAAAATTATAAGTAAAAGGTAGAATTGATGAGGAGAAGATGGTTGGGGTTGCGTATATAAAAGCAATGAGTGAAATTCTATAAGTAATGGATTAGGTCAAGAGCTTACATCAGAAAGTTCACACTCATATAACTTCATAACACTCAGATAAATACCGAAATATATTGTAAGGATTTGGATTTAAAGAAAAAATAACTAATGGTAAATCCTGGATAAATGGAGCATTTACATAGTTTTCAAACCAGGGGTTTTAGTACAGTTGTTGTTATGTAATTCAAACAGTTTTGACAAAGACAAATTCCACTTGTTTACAAGATAATTCTATCTAGTTTACTGTAGTTTAATTTAGAATTATCTAATTTAAATAGTTTTTTTTTTTTTTTGGGGGGGGGGTATTGCTTCTTATTGAATAAGTAAAACAAAAAAACATGTTCCTGCTTCACTGTTAGGAATTGGACCGTATATGGATTACGATGATGATCTTGATATGGACTCATGTAGTCTACAATTACCTAATTACTTATTGCCTATATAGTTTTTTTTTATTAATTACTTTTTAAAGTTTGCCATAAATTTACAACAAACGTTACGGTACAAGTACCTTTTGTATGATACAGTGAGGTGCTCTGAATTTCCTTTATATAAGTATTTTTATTTTTACACTATAGGAAAGATTCAAATAAAACGACAAAATAAAAAGTATTAAAAAAAAACAATAAAATAAATAAACATAAATTATAAATAATGAAGAAAAGAAAAACGTACTACACTTGGTTAAGAGGTAAAATAAACAATTTTACAATTCAGATTTCAAGTTTTGTCTACTAGTACCTTAAGATAGAAATCCAATAACATCCAGAAACACAGTCCTTATGACTTCCTCGTGAAATAGAAGACAATGCAAATACAGACTAAGTCCACTCCAGTAGAACACTAGCAACACACGGCACGGACTGACTACTCATCAAACGGAAGAGATAAGAATGAACGGGTAGGGCGGGTTCGAAGACGTGACGATTTACAGTACTTTACTATTACTCAGCCGACTATATCCGAACGACCTGACGTCAGGGTTGCGTCACGGAGGACTGAAAGGGTAACAGGTTTCCAGGATTTCCAGCTAGGAGAAGGGCTGGGATCGGAAAATGACCACAGGTCTTAGGTATTTTGGAACAGAAAAGGTAATAAAAAAAAAAAAAATACTCGTATTTTAAATAGATGATTGATTATCTGTGAATTACACTGAGATAATCAGGGTCAAGAAGAACAAAGTTTTCAAGCAAGGAAATTAACGATAAAAAAAAAAAAAATACTTTATCTCCTGTTTCTGCACATATTTTGATCGCCTTCCAGACTATCTTCCAAAATTAAATAGTAGCTAAATAAATGGACTAATATTGTAAATAAAAATTAAATTAGACGACCTGGGCCCTGTTTCATAATAAAATATGAACGTTCAGTATTTTTACTTGTACAATTTACTTTTTAACTAATATAATATAAACATATATGATAGTGATAGTGTAGATTAATCGAAAATTAAGAGTTTTAAAAATTAATGAAGTTTTGAAAAAAAAGAGGGTAATTTTGAATTATAATTTATGACCTGAGCAGAATAGCCTGCTAAACATTTTTAAATTTTGATGTGAATTGAGAATTATATTTGAGGATGGCCGAATTGGCCGAAACGTTGGACTAATAATATAATAAAGAGTGTTGAGACTAAACAAGGACACCATTTGATTTATTTAATAAATAAACACCCGTCTCAAGAAATTGAAAAGATTATATTTAAAATAAATATCAGTGTTAGTAATTTGTAAACTTGTGTTTAACAACTAATAAATACTACATAATAAATTGTAGGAATATACCTTCTTGCAATTGATTATTTAATTTATTTTTTTTTTTTTAAGGCAATCCACAGCGGTGATGTTTGCCTAATTATCTACAAAGTGGCCTATTCTAATCATGGTGGGGGGTCAAGTTTTTCATTTTGTGGGACCGCCACTCAATGAAAAAAGTCAACGCCCCAGAGCGGATTCTAATCGGCGCGGCCCGCAGATATCAGACCGATAGACCAACGCCTAACCATCTGAACTAAAGAAAGGCCCCTTAATTACATATTGTATCTGTAAATATAAACATATGTTTTACTTAAACTTCTAAATTTTATAACCATTAAAAAGTATAATTAAGTTAATATAGACAAAGTCAACGGACTTTGTATAATAGCCTACAGACAATAATAATTCATTCTGGATTATTATTGGTTCTTATAAACTTTTTGATTATAAAATCGTATTTATTGCTTGGAGTGTTAGAGTATTAAAGAGACATTTATAATATTGTAAGCTGATGTATTTATTTAAAAAAAGAAAAAACAGCTATCGCAAAAAAACTGAATTTGGGAAACGTTTTTGTTAAATTTTGAGGAATAGAGACACAACTTTCATTATGCAGACCTCTCAATACAGTTATTCAATGACAAAAAAAATTTGATTAACCATATTTTTTGTACTTAAATTAATAATTTATTGTTCATTAAATTATTTTAATATTTAAATATATGGACATCCAACTGGATTTTACTATACTTGGCCGACTATCATAATTAGCAAATTAATATTAAAAAATTAACGACCTGACATAAAAGCCAAGCTTTTCACAGAAGAACAATAGAAGAATTACAGGAGGTAACCGGTGAATGGGTATCTCACGATAAGTAGGTAATGAGTTGGAGATAACGAGGTGTATAACCATGCGCAATCCCTAGCTTTATTTTCTTTCTACCTAATTAATATCTTCAAGCATAAAATTTCACGATTTACTAACCTTCAAGAGCCAAGGATTGATTCATTTTTCTAAGAAATAACATCACAATGAATTCAACAATAAATATAAAAATATAACAACAGTGTTAGTGATAAAATTAAAATAAAAAAAAAATTAATAACAACTGCATTAGTGATGGATTATAAATAAATAAAAGATACGGATGACACAAACAATAAAATTGAGTCAGTTGACAAATAAACGCGAGGCATGTTATAAATTTTTATTACAAATCATTCAAATCTGTAAATACAATTGAATTGTGATAAAAAAAATTCACTATTGTTAGTAAGTAACAAGGACGAAATAACAACTCACATAATATTTTGTGCGATATAACATTAAGGTGCTCGAACACGGCCAGTCATTTAGTTTATGAGAAGATGGTTGGGGTTGCGGTCATTAAATATACAAATAAGCTGAGAGAGCTTATTTATTAGTACCAACGATTCGGCCTGAGTTTCTAGCCTACATAAGGGCTAAGAACAAAACAGCAAGATAAAAACCAATGAATACAAAAAAAAAAACAAATAAAAAGAGAAAACATAAACAGAATGATACAAGTAAATAATTATACAGAATGAAAATTAATAACAATAAAGCTTTGAAAGAAGTGAAAAATAGAACGTTTAATTAAATATGTAAGTAGAATAACATAATCAAGTAAATAAAAATTTTAAAGTTATATACTGCAAAGAAACAAAGAAATATTAATATATTAATTTAATAAAACAAATTATAGGCAAAAAAATTATAAGTAAAAGGTAGAATTGATGAGGAGAAGATGGTTGGGGTTGCGTATATAAAAGCAATGAGTGAAATTCTATAAGTAATGGATTAGGTCAAGAGCTTACATCAGAAAGTTCACACTCATATAACTTCATAACACTCAGATAAATACCGAAATATATTGTAAGGATTTGGATTTAAAGAAAAAATAACTAATGGTAAATCCTGGATAAATGGAGCATTTACATAGTTTTCAAACCAGGGGTTTTAGTACAGTTGTTGTTATGTAATTCAAACAGTTTTGACAAAGACAAATTCCACTTGTTTACAAGATAATTCTATCTAGTTTACTGTAGTTTAATTTAGAATTATCTAATTTAAATAGTTTTTTTTTTTTTTGGGGGGGGGGTATTGCTTCTTATTGAATAAGTAAAACAAAAAAACATGTTCCTGCTTCACTGTTAGGAATTGGACCGTATA
>NW_027108830.1:1351511-1404690 GCF_000696795.3 Halyomorpha halys | reverse complement strand
AAATAGCTCTTTTAGGGCAAATATTTCAGCAAATTTACTCTTCTTTAAATAATGTCCTCTTAGATTTCCTAGTGCTGTTGGTAGTTTTTAAGATATAGAGCTCCGAATGAAAAAATAATGTTTTTTTAAGGTTTTGAAACAGCCGCCATTTTTTATTCCTCCTACCTTTACTTGGCAGTCTCATCAACTTTGACTAGTAATTATACCTAGTTTTCATTAAAGTAATCAAATATTGGGGTGAGATAACTGCCTTTTTTTCTTCCCGGCTCTTGTACTTGTACTAAAAGTCCACCCACCCAGATCGGAATCGAACAGGCACCGCTACAGATTAGAGGTTATTAAGGTGAGACCTCAACATACTCGATTACAACGGCTTCAGGAAAACTTTTATTTAAACATCCACTAAATATTCTCCTTCAGCATTCACTTTTCTTTTGTCGGCAACTCTTCAAAATGGCGCTGTCATTGTCATATGATGGTAGCAATAGAAGCATTCCTATTGGTAAGTGCAACATTTCTGAAAATTATTTTTTTTAGTGATATAGTGAAAAACCTAAATGATGCAAGTTGAAAACCTTGTACAAGAAGGTAAATGCCTTGGAAACCCTCAGAACTAAACCAAAATAGCCTAGGCAAGTACCATATTTTCCTAGCTTTTGTTCTTGGAACAAACTACTGTATCAATGAAAAAAAATATTTTTTCAGAAACTTTGTTACTTACCTCTTTTTCAATCATTAAAATTTGTATTAATTAAAAATGATTTATTTCCAGCATACATACCTCATATAAATACCAAATAAGTATAAAAGTTGTTGCGCGGGCAGACAAACTCCCTAGTCTACTTGGATTTACCCCCGCCTCTTCCCACACTGCGATTTTTGAAGATGTTTTGCTTCAAACGCACAAGAAGTACGAATTTCCCAGGTACTAAACTACTCTGTCCACTGAAGCTTTTAACAGCTTATAAAATTCAGATTATTTTCGTTCAACATTGCACATTTTTAAATTGATATTTCAGTGGTTCAAATATCTTTTAATTTTTGCAGGTGACTTTTTTTGGCACCTAATGGATGACCAGTTCCATTCGTACTTAAAAAATAGTCAACTTGGAATAATACAATTCTGACAAAATTGATATGCTATTGTAATGGACGCTGAATCGGAACGCTCCTGCTCTGCTTTGGCTGACAAATACAAATGCTGAGGATGGATATTTCAAGAATGCATCAACAAAAGTTGTCTTCAAATACAAAAGCTTTAGCTATAACACATCACACCATACTCTATCAACTCATTTTTTTCGGTTATTTTTGTTTTTTTACTTGTTTTGAATCTGATTTTATTGTCTTCCTTGATCAGACTAAATATTCTTCCATTTATCTTTCTCTCAAAAGTGAGGATTTCATTCTCCTTGGCGTTTCTTTGAGTTCAGTCTTTGAAGTATAAATGAGGATACTATGGATAAAAGTCTTCTGAAGTTATATCTTTGTTCTCCTATTGAAAAACTGAATGGTGAGATGCTTCCGTAGCCCAAAATAGCTCCTCTTGGCACTGAAGATTTTTTTATTTCCCTTAAGGAAAATATTATTTTCTTAGCTAAAAATAGAGCTAAGTAATACTATAGTATAGTAATAATATTAGCAATAAGTACTAATTAAGTAAACTGGTCTATCTTCTGAAACTTGAAGGTACTACGTTCTACGAATCCTTCAACGGGGTGTGTTGCTTCTGTGCCACACGTACTTGCTTTTTTCTTTT
The DNA here is from genome assembly GCF_000696795.3 of Halyomorpha halys. Lineage (NCBI taxonomy): Eukaryota > Metazoa > Arthropoda > Insecta > Hemiptera > Pentatomidae > Halyomorpha > Halyomorpha halys. The sequence goes on along the minus strand of NW_027108830.1, from coordinate 1,402,931 downwards.
TTTTTAGTAATTTTCAGCCCCATCTCTTGAGCAGCTCACATAAAGTCAATTTTTTCTAGTATATGTAGAAAGAGACCTAGCAACAATATCTATATCATATGCGTATCCTAGTACCTGCAAGAGTTTGGTAAATATAGTTGAGCTGATTTGGATGTCAGAATATCAACAGCTTTCTCAAGAGCTAAATTAAATAACAGACACGCCAACGCGTTTTCTTGCCTAAGCCCTTTGTTCACGGAGAACTCACTGGAAATATCTGTCTGAATTTTGACGGAACATTTATCATCCAGCGTCATCCTGATAATCTTAGGAGCAGCCTCAAGTTCATCAAGAGTGCCATAAAGATTTGGCCTCTTTATGCTATCGTAGGCGGATTTAAAATTTACCAACAGATGACACATCGTCATTCTATATTTATATGTTTTTTTCGATAATCATGTCGAAGATCTGATTCTTTGTTTATTTGACTTTCCGAAAACCTGTTTGGTGTTTCCTAATTTCTCTGTTAGCAAACGGAAGAAATATGGTGAACAGTATATTGTGCAGCACTTGGTATGCGCATTGAAGGAGCATAATTCCTCTATAGTTCTTACAATCAAAAATATCATCCTTCTTGTGTAGAGGAGGATTCCATGGGAGAAAGATTTAGTTCATATAATTCTTTTTGCAATAATTCGCTACATTTGTTTTAAAGTTCTGCAGAGATACTATCTTCTCCTGGCGATTTATTATTCTTAATTTTGTGATTAGCTTCCAAAACATTCTTAAATTTTGTTGGGTAATAACAGTCATCATTGGAGATAGGCACATCTTATTGGCACAACTTATTTTCTCTTGCACTTTAATTCCTATCTCCGGTGCTTCCTATTAATAAATTTTTGGAGGCAGCCTAGTTTATGAGCCTTTCGTCGGTCCAAGACTCCCGCCGGAGTTCATTGGAGCCTTCTTCCATTCCTTAGACATTTAGGAACTTACAAAAAAAAATTTGTAATAACGAATGGAAATGTTGTCGATTAAGCTGCGAAACCTTGTAAGACAAAAAAAAAATGTGCAGCGTTAAAAAATAAGGGCTAATCCACACTTCATTTTAGAGATATCTCGGAAGAATTAACATAAATGTCATAAAAAATCAAAAGTATTCTCAAAAAAACCATGATTAAGATTAGATATCCTTAGAATGATTTTTTTTATAAAACAAAATAAAGCATAAAAATAAAGTGCTTGATTTTTTCGGCCTTCCTAGGAATCACAGCTTAAGGGGCAATGCATCATATTAAAAAAAAATCACCTAATACTGATTTTATGTTATTATGTACCTACCAGTAAATACTTCATGAAATAGTTATAATTTTTTTTTTTAACCCAATAGGCAAGGACGGACTAAGTGTAAAACCCCTAAAGTTAATATATAGGGGCGAGGTATTCCCCGGCCAAGTTGTAGAGGACCAGTGATCCATCAAGCCGTGGCAGCCTCCAAAGTGATATCCTCGACCGCTCTATTACCTCTCTCTCTCTCTCTCTCTCTCTCTCTCTATCTCTCTCTCTCACACACACACTCCGACCTCCGTCTTTACACCTTCTGGTGGGTCGGCCATGTTGTTTGTTACTCGCCTGTCCAAAATGCACTTGTCAACTTCATTCCGAAACCAGAAGTCTAAATAATTTGTTAAGTCAAAATAGTTTTTATTTATAATGAATGGAAACCAACAAAAAGTTGGTTTCAATCGATTCAAGGGACAAATCCGCATTTCAGTTTGACTGATAATTATTCCAAAATTAAGACAAATCGTAAAAGAAACCTAAATCCAAATATCTTAACTTCAAGGCTTCATGAGGAATGAAAACTTCCAAGTTTTAAATACTTCTTAACTGAGCCCAATAACATATTTTTTCCAATTCGCGAAAAAATTTAACAAACTCTCTATCAAAAATTACTTGAGTGTTAGATTTTAGTTTTAGTTTGTAACTTCATTGAAATAATATAAAAGAGAATAAGAGGATATGTAAAAAAATAAATAAATGAAACCTACATATTTAATTTATTTCTTTTCAATACACCTGCTTTGATGTTTTATTTATATTTATACTGTTTGAGCTCAAGGAGTGTCATGAACAAAGTTTAAAAATTGTTGATTTTTAATATCTGGACAAGGAGTAACCACCAAAAACGATTTACAATACCTAAAATCTGATTTCACTTAAAAACTTTCATTCTCCTTACATTACAGTCCTCAAATAGTTTGTATATCATGATAGGCTCATGATGAAGCTATCGCTATGATTTGTGATTTTCGAGAAAAAAAAATACTGTAAGGCAAAGACAAAAAAAATTTGTACTATTCTGTTGCTAAAAAAAAAAAATAATAATCGTATTTTAGGATCTTTTGAGGTTGAAATCACTAACCTAAATTTTGCTCCTGCCACGAATACAACTGTTACACAAGAGATAACAAAGCCATAATGTAATAGGAAATCTGTCTCGACTTTTCCTGTTCCAATCTGTTTTTCTTCTAAATTTATTCAGAAAATTCTTTAATGCTTTGAATTTAACCATTGGTTAACCATTATTTATATCTGACAATGAGAACTGTTTTTTTAAAAATAATTAAAATTAAAGATACTTTAGAGGAAGAGTTTTTAATAATTCGTTTTTTAAGTCCTGTCAGACTATATCAATGAGTATAAAACATAGATGATATTTATCACTTATCATAAGATCATTTAATCGTGCACTAACATACATACTAAGTTTAATCACAATTGTTTTCGAGAAAATCGAGAAAAAAAATGAAAAATATATTCTAAAAAATAGGGGTCATTAGAAAAGTCATTAGAGTTTATCGAAAACAAAAGAAAATTTTTTTTGCAACTTAACTTTTTTTAACTTTAAAAGGAATAAATTGCTGAAAACCATGATACAAAGAATTAAGACAGTTAACAGTACTTTTAATTTTATTTGATGGTGTAAAATTAAATGATAAAACCTGGCTGCTAATCGTTGATATGGCATGCACTGCTTGGTAATCTGTCATTATTAAAGAATGTCGAACAGTAGACGGTAACCATATTTTAATTAATATATCCAGATAAAGATCAGGTAATGAACGAAATCACCAATATATCACTCGATTCGTAATAAGAAATATTGATATTTATGACAATTTCGGAGGACATTGAAGACTCGTATTGAAGAGCTGTGACAGAAGGGACTTAATGAAACGTCTTTAACACCCCAAAGTGTTTAAGGAATTAGCAGGGTTAATGATGAAGGGAACACAGGAGAGGGAGAGGATCAACAGGCCGGATTGGGGGAGAAATTGCCCCATTACAGCATGTTCAACGTCTTAGCGGTTCCGTCATCTTCAGTGCAGCTTACAGCTTTCAGCTTTCTTACAGTATAGTATTAGTATCTTTACACGTCATATATGATTACCTTTTTAGTCAATTATTGAAATTTTAGATGTAAGTATATATATATACTTACATCTAAAATTTCAATAATTGACTAAAAAGGTAATCATATATGACGTGTAAAGATACTAATACTATACTGTAAGAAAGCTGAAAGCTGTAAGCTGCACTGAAGATGACGGAACCGCTAAGACGTTGAACATGCTGTAATGGGGCAATTTCTCCCCCAATCCGGCCTGTTGATCCTCTCCCTCTCCTGTGTTCCCTTCATCATTAACCCTGCTAATTCCTTAAACACTTTGGGGTGTTAAAGACGTTTCATTAAGTCCCTTCTGTCACAGCTCTTCAATACGAGTCTTCAATGTCCTCCGAAATTGTCATAAATATCAATATTTCTTATTACGAATCGAGTGATATATTGGTGATTTCGTTCATTACCTGATCTTTATCTGGATATATTAATTAAAATATGGTTACCGTCTACTGTTCGACATTCTTTAATAATGACAGATTACCAAGCAGTGCATGCCATATCAACGATTAGCAGCCAGGTTTTATCATTTAATTTTACACCATCAAATAAAATTAAAAGTACTGTTAACTGTCTTAATTCTTTGTATCATGGTTTTCAGCAATTTATTCCTTTTAAAGTTAAAAAAAGTTAAGTTGCAAAAAAAATTTTCTTTTGTTTTCGATAAACTCTAATGACTTTTCTAATGACCCCTATTTTTTAGAATATATTTTTCATTTTTTTTCTCGATTTTCTCGAAAACAATTGTGATTAAACTTAGTATGTATGTTAGTGCACGATTAAATGATCTTATGATAAGTGATAAATATCATCTATGTTTTATACTCATTGATATAGTCTGACAGGACTTAAAAAACGAATTATTAAAAACTCTTCCTCTAAAGTATCTTTAATTTTAATTATTTTTAAAAAAACAGTTCTCATTGTCAGATATAAATAATGGTTAACCAATGGTTAAATTCAAAGCATTAAAGAATTTTCTGAATAAATTTAGAAGAAAAACAGATTGGAACAGGAAAAGTCGAGACAGATTTCCTATTACATTATGGCTTTGTTATCTCTTGTGTAACAGTTGTATTCGTGGCAGGAGCAAAATTTAGGTTAGTGATTTCAACCTCAAAAGATCCTAAAATACGATTATTATTTTTTTTTTTTAGCAACAGAATAGTACAAATTTTTTTTGTCTTTGCCTTACAGTATTTTTTTTTCTCGAAAATCACAAATCATAGCGATAGCTTCATCATGAGCCTATCATGATATACAAACTATTTGAGGACTGTAATGTAAGGAGAATGAAAGTTTTTAAGTGAAATCAGATTTTAGGTATTGTAAATCGTTTTTGGTGGTTACTCCTTGTCCAGATATTAAAAATCAACAATTTTTAAACTTTGTTCATGACACTCCTTGAGCTCAAACAGTATAAATATAAATAAAACATCAAAGCAGGTGTATTGAAAAGAAATAAATTAAATATGTAGGTTTCATTTATTTATTTTTTTACATATCCTCTTATTCTCTTTTATATTATTTCAATGAAGTTACAAACTAAAACTAAAATCTAACACTCAAGTAATTTTTGATAGAGAGTTTGTTAAATTTTTTCGCGAATTGGAAAAAATATGTTATTGGGCTCAGTTAAGAAGTATTTAAAACTTGGAAGTTTTCATTCCTCATGAAGCCTTGAAGTTAAGATATTTGGATTTAGGTTTCTTTTACGATTTGTCTTAATTTTGGAATAATTATCAGTCAAACTGAAATGCGGATTTGTCCCTTGAATCGATTGAAACCAACTTTTTGTTGGTTTCCATTCATTATAAATAAAAACTATTTTGACTTAACAAATTATTTAGACTTCTGGTTTCGGAATGAAGTTGACAAGTGCATTTTGGACAGGCGAGTAACAAACAACATGGCCGACCCACCAGAAGGTGTAAAGACGGAGGTCGGAGTGTGTGTGTGAGAGAGAGAGATAGAGAGAGAGAGAGAGAGAGAGAGAGAGAGGTAATAGAGCGGTCGAGGATATCACTTTGGAGGCTGCCACGGCTTGATGGATCACTGGTCCTCTACAACTTGGCCGGGGAATACCTCGCCCCTATATATTAACTTTAGGGGTTTTACACTTAGTCCGTCCTTGCCTATTGGGTTAAAAAAAAAAATTATAACTATTTCATGAAGTATTTACTGGTAGGTACATAATAACATAAAATCAGTATTAGGTGATTTTTTTTTAATATGATGCATTGCCCCTTAAGCTGTGATTCCTAGGAAGGCCGAAAAAATCAAGCACTTTATTTTTATGCTTTATTTTGTTTTATAAAAAAAATCATTCTAAGGATATCTAATCTTAATCATGGTTTTTTTGAGAATACTTTTGATTTTTTATGACATTTATGTTAATTCTTCCGAGATATCTCTAAAATGAAGTGTGGATTAGCCCTTATTTTTTAACGCTGCACATTTTTTTTTTGTCTTACAAGGTTTCGCAGCTTAATCGACAACATTTCCATTCGTTATTACAAATTTTTTTTTGTAAGTTCCTAAATGTCTAAGGAATGGAAGAAGGCTCCAATGAACTCCGGCGGGAGTCTTGGACCGACGAAAGGCTCATAAACTAGGCTGCCTCCAAAAATTTATTAATAGGAAGCACCGGAGATAGGAATTAAAGTGCAAGAGAAAATAAGTTGTGCCAATAAGATGTGCCTATCTCCAATGATGACTGTTATTACCCAACAAAATTTAAGAATGTTTTGGAAGCTAATCACAAAATTAAGAATAATAAATCGCCAGGAGAAGATAGTATCTCTGCAGAACTTTAAAACAAATGTAGCGAATTATTGCAAAAAGAATTATATGAACTAAATCTTTCTCCCATGGAATCCTCCTCTACACAAGAAGGATGATATTTTTGATTGTAAGAACTATAGAGGAATTATGCTCCTTCAATGCGCATACCAAGTGCTGCACAATATACTGTTCACCATATTTCTTCCGTTTGCTAACAGAGAAATTAGGAAACACCAAACAGGTTTTCGGAAAGTCAAATAAACAAAGAATCAGATCTTCGACATGATTATCGAAAAAAACATATAAATATAGAATGACGATGTGTCATCTGTTGGTAAATTTTAAATCCGCCTACGATAGCATAAAGAGGCCAAATCTTTATGGCACTCTTGATGAACTTGAGGCTGCTCCTAAGATTATCAGGATGACGCTGGATGATAAATGTTCCGTCAAAATTCAGACAGATATTTCCAGTGAGTTCTCCGTGAACAAAGGGCTTAGGCAAGAAAACGCGTTGGCGTGTCTGTTATTTAATTTAGCTCTTGAGAAAGCTGTTGATATTCTGACATCCAAATCAGCTCAACTATATTTACCAAACTCTTGCAGGTACTAGGATACGCATATGATATAGATATTGTTGCTAGGTCTCTTTCTACATATACTAGAAAAAATTGACTTTATGTGAGCTGCTCAAGAGATGGGGCTGAAAATTACTAAAAAAAAAGAAAAAAGCAAGTACGTGTGGCACAGAAGCAACACACCCCGTTGAAGGATTCGTAGAACGTAGTACCTTCAAGTTTCAGAAGATAGACCAGTTTACTTAATTAGTACTTATTGCTAATATTATTACTATACTATAGTATTACTTAGCTCTATTTTTAGCTAAGAAAATAATATTTTCCTTAAGGGAAATAAAAAAATCTTCAGTGCCAAGAGGAGCTATTTTGGGCTACGGAAGCATCTCACCATTCAGTTTTTCAATAGGAGAACAAAGATATAACTTCAGAAGACTTTTATCCATAGTATCCTCATTTATACTTCAAAGACTGAACTCAAAGAAACGCCAAGGAGAATGAAATCCTCACTTTTGAGAGAAAGATAAATGGAAGAATATTTAGTCTGATCAAGGAAGACAATAAAATCAGATTCAAAACAAGTAAAAAAACAAAAATAACCGAAAAAAATGAGTTGATAGAGTATGGTGTGATGTGTTATAGCTAAAGCTTTTGTATTTGAAGACAACTTTTGTTGATGCATTCTTGAAATATCCATCCTCAGCATTTGTATTTGTCAGCCAAAGCAGAGCAGGAGCGTTCCGATTCAGCGTCCATTACAATAGCATATCAATTTTGTCAGAATTGTATTATTCCAAGTTGACTATTTTTTAAGTACGAATGGAACTGGTCATCCATTAGGTGCCAAAAAAAGTCACCTGCAAAAATTAAAAGATATTTGAACCACTGAAATATCAATTTAAAAATGTGCAATGTTGAACGAAAATAATCTGAATTTTATAAGCTGTTAAAAGCTTCAGTGGACAGAGTAGTTTAGTACCTGGGAAATTCGTACTTCTTGTGCGTTTGAAGCAAAACATCTTCAAAAATCGCAGTGTGGGAAGAGGCGGGGGTAAATCCAAGTAGACTAGGGAGTTTGTCTGCCCGCGCAACAACTTTTATACTTATTTGGTATTTATATGAGGTATGTATGCTGGAAATAAATCATTTTTAATTAATACAAATTTTAATGATTGAAAAAGAGGTAAGTAACAAAGTTTCTGAAAAAATATTTTTTTTCATTGATACAGTAGTTTGTTCCAAGAACAAAAGCTAGGAAAATATGGTACTTGCCTAGGCTATTTTGGTTTAGTTCTGAGGGTTTCCAAGGCATTTACCTTCTTGTACAAGGTTTTCAACTTGCATCATTTAGGTTTTTCACTATATCACTAAAAAAAATAATTTTCAGAAATGTTGCACTTACCAATAGGAATGCTTCTATTGCTACCATCATATGACAATGACAGCGCCATTTTGAAGAGTTGCCGACAAAAGAAAAGTGAATGCTGAAGGAGAATATTTAGTGGATGTTTAAATAAAAGTTTTCCTGAAGCCGTTGTAATCGAGTATGTTGAGGTCTCACCTTAATAACCTCTAATCTGTAGCGGTGCCTGTTCGATTCCGATCTGGGTGGGTGGACTTTTAGTACAAGTACAAGAGCCGGGAAGAAAAAAAGGCAGTTATCTCACCCCAATATTTGATTACTTTAATGAAAACTAGGTATAATTACTAGTCAAAGTTGATGAGACTGCCAAGTAAAGGTAGGAGGAATAAAAAATGGCGGCTGTTTCAAAACCTTAAAAAAACATTATTTTTTCATTCGGAGCTCTATATCTTAAAAACTACCAACAGCACTAGGAAATCTAAGAGGACATTATTTAAAGAAGAGTAAATTTGCTGAAATATTTGCCCTAAAAGAGCTATTTACGTCCAACAGTTCTCGAGATATAGCTTAATAAAAACAAAATTTCTTAAAAATCTACTGAAAGATAAGTAGAAAGTTAATTTATTTTGAGAAATCTATATCTCGGGAACTATGTGACGTACAGATATCTATTAGCACTCAAATTAAAGCTAGTTTAAGGACTATAAAGAAGTATATGACCTTTACCTTTGTAGGAATAGTAGTTTACATGATATTTGCTAAAATAAATTGATTTATTGTTGTTCAGACAATAAGTTTGATTTGTGAAAAACTTCATTTCAGAAACCATTGGACGTACAGATGTTTGCCAGCGCTCAAATTAAAGCTAGTTAAATTTACTACAAAATAGTTAATCACATTTATCTTTGTAGGAGTAGTAGTTTTTATGATATTTGACAAAATAAATTCACAAAGTGTTAATTTCTAGTTGTTCGTATAAAATTTTAGACTTTTGAAAAAATATATCTCTAGATCCATAAGTCGCACATATGTCTGCCAACACATCTGTACATCAAATGGTTTTTGAGATATAAATTTTTCAAAATAAATTCACTAACTACTGATCTTTCAGTATGACCAAATTAAACATTTTTATGAAATGTTGCTTTTTAAAAAGCTATATCTCGAAAACTATTTAACGTAAATAATTCTATTAGGGCTCATATTTTAGCAAATTTACTCTTCTTTAAATGACTGTCTCTTAGATTTTCTTATGTTGTTCTTACTTTTAAAGATATAGAGCTCCGAATGAAAAAATAGTTTATTTTATCGCTTTGAAACAGCTGCCATTTATTATTCCCCCTACCTATACCTGGCAGACTCATCAATTTTGACTATTAATTATACATAGTTTTCATTAAAGTAATAAAAAATTGGGATGAGATAACTGCCTTTTTTTTCCTCTTGGGCTCTTGTACTATACATAGTGGACCCACGAACTGAAAACTTGACCCTCCCTCTCTGGTCAGAATAGGTTGATTGGGATGACCCAGTATGTCAAAAATGGTAGTGGATGTACAAAAAAAATTGTTTTCGCCTCGGTTTCTAGAGTATTAGTGGCAGGCAATACTATAGCACAACAGACTAAGACACAGAGCTGTATAAATGAAGAGTGGAAGGGAAATGCAAAGGAATGGTACAAAAAGAGAAAATACTGATAAGTAACCGATTAAAATTATTCTCACTGTTATTTTTTTATTTACTCATAACAAATTGAATTTATTCTTTGGTATTCACTAATAGCTTAAATAATTTTTATGGATTTATAATTTTTTTTCAAAAAATTTTTACAGGTGTCTTTGGGAGGTCCGATGCCATAAGGCAGCTAGGCGTTATTTATGGTTATGTTCATCTGGACCAACCCATTACTAAATTGCAAACTTAAAAAATGCATTTCACCACCAAGCACTGCAAATGTTTAAAGAACTCTGTGCTAATGCATTTCAATCTATAGCCACTAATGAAACCATATCTTTAAACATAATATTGATTTATACCGCTTGAGATGTCCTCAGTTGTAGATAAATCCATCATTTAGGAACTATCGTTGCTCCAGTGGACTAGGCAATAAGTTAGGACATGTGTTGAACCTATACAATAGCATCCATCATTCTAAGCTTTGCGCTTCCATTGGCTCCTTCTGGTCCATAGCTACAGTCGTCAGCTGCTATCGTATATCATCGTGAATTTAACACCTCTCGGCACCAATAAAGTAGTTCGATCATAAAAAAAATGAAGAAAATAATATGTCTACTTCTGAGGAAAACATTTGTGTAATTTCGAGGAGAAGATGATTGGGGGTGCGTTCAAAATGAAACACAAATAAGTTAATGTAACTTACTTTTTACCCACTCGTAACGTTTCCTTTTAAAAACACTTAGTCATTCTTGTAACGTCTTTTCTAATTCGGAGTTTTGCCGTTATTGGCGCAGAATACCACCTGGCGTTTGTTTTTCAAGGTAACAGGTTCGTTTTATTCTCTTTTTGTCCCTATCTTTATTTTACCACCCTTCTTTTCTCATTTTCCTTACCCACGTTATTAGTTATGTTCACCAAATATTATTATTGTTTTCAAAATAATTGTTTTTCTTCTATTCATTTCTTTTGTTAAACTTTACTTATATTTTGCTTCTTTATCAATTATTATGGCTACTTATATTTTCTTTCACTGAGGTTTATTTTTCTTTCCATATTTCAATTTTTAAATTATTAATAAATAAAATATTCATACTTCTTTGCATTATATAACTTCATTTTTATTTTATCTCCTTAATTATGTTATTTCACCTACTTGTTCTATTACCTATGTATATATTTTATTTTCCAATTCTCTCATCACTTCATTTTATTAATTGCATTCTGTTTTTATTTTATTTTTTATTTTCTATACTTATTGGTTGTTATCTTGTTCTGTTCTTAGCCCTGATGAAGGCTAGAAACTCTAGCCGAAACATTGGCACAATTGAATGAATTTCATTTTAACCGCACCCCCAACCATCTTCTCCTAGTACAAGTCATCTACGGTCAACTATCTCCCATAATTTGTGTAATTAATTTGTTTAATAAGTATAAACAGAAAAACATCGCTCTGTATTCTGAAAGAATGAGTGGTAAGTATAATAAATATAAGTGGTAAGAGAGAATACATAATAATAAATAACTTGAATGTTATTTATGAAAAATCTGTGCACATCACACCACTTTTATTTTCCATCCTACACGCACCTACTAGTATTGTGTAGATTAATGGGCCCGTGTTGAAGTTATCGGTATGTTTCTAATATTGGAAACAAATTTTAGAAAAACAATTTTTATTTTTCCGTTGTAGTAAAAATTTGTATTTTAGTATTTCTAGAAGAAGATGGCCACGGGACCTTCTAGTTTAAATTAATGTTTGAAGTACCACCAATGGGTGGTTCCTTCCCAAGATTTTCAAGTGTATATGAAACATACAACATATTTACTTATTGTATTATTTTGTACAGTTGAAAATTTCAAAAATTGAACACATTTTTTTAAAAAAAAAAAAAAAAAAAAAAAAAAAAAAAAAAGTATTTCTAGAGTTAAGAAGAACAGATACAAACTTTTTTTCTAGCATAAATAGAACAGTTTAACAAAAGATAACGAAGCCCTAATAATGCTATCGGGTTAGGTTGGTGGATGGTTTCGGCTTTTCCTGCTCGAATCGGCTGTTTCTATTTTTCCTTTTTGTATTTATCCATTGTTTATAATTACTATCAAGGAGCAATGTTTACTTTTTATCAAATCAATAAAATTAAAAATACTTTAGACGGGGATATTTTAAAAATTCGTCATTTAAGCCCTGTCTTAATATTTCAATGAGTATGGGTGTCTATTAAAGTGGTCTTTAATTGTACATTCACATGTCGAATTTAATCAAAATCCTTGGAGCCGTTTTCGAGAAAATCGAAGACAAATGTGAAACATCGATTTTATAAGATGGAAATTCCGGTCGGTTGATCTTTTCGAAAAAGTTGCTGTTACATCCTAGGCATATACCCCCTTGAATAGGTGTTGAACATCAGTTTCCAACGGCTTTCCGTTTTTGAGCTGTTCATACACAGATCATTTTGCGAGATTTAATTATCTGGACTCAGGGGACCTCAAAACGTGTATTTCCGTCGATAATTCTAATTCAAAATTTTACTCGATCGCAATTCTTCTCATTACTATATATCCCATATATAGGTAAGCGAAACCAAAAATTACAAACATAGGTCCACTACTCGGTTGTAAAAGTTGTTCTTTACAATGGAGGGTATTATATTATATTATTATAAATGGAGGTTACATACGTTATTGGAATCTTATATTTATGGAATAAATCTGAATTCACAAGTTTTTTATAATGGCCAACAATATCTTATCTTTAAACTACAGATCTAAAAGTTGAAATTTCCAACATAACCCTTTATCCACTTGATTTCGGATTCGAATGCAAGGACCGATCACTGCCTCAAGATTTAAGGTAGGCCATGACTGCATACACTGGTATTTGCATTTGGCTAGGGCGCCAAATTTGTGGAGTTGGCAAAATTTTTCCTATATCAACTTAATTGTTTTATTAAATGTTTAATATTTTTCTCTTGGCCCTTGTTACTGTCTTTCCTAATATTTCGGTTCAACTATGTTTCTTGTTCCTATTTTCATATCAGAATTTGAAATTAATTTCATCCTGTTTATATCTTTCAGGATTTACATTTTACGTACCACCACATACCTAGTATTTAAAATGATGAGATTCACGCAAAGGCTCAAACCGGTTAGGAAGACAAGGGTTGGGGGGGGGGGGGGAGACTGATCCACAAACTGAAACAGATACAAGTCAAATAGGGAGCGTCAACAAGCTGTCTCCGGGCCATTACGTCACTGTCTCCTGTGCAGGAGTCTTGTCACCGCTCTCCTTCAGGATTGTCGTGTTCTGCCGATGTCAGGGAAAGCAAACTTCTTCTCCGATGTCTTGACAAAGAAACTGTGTATATCGTGTATAATTTTTAAATGTGAGAATTTAGTGAAAATTGTTTTATAAAACAAATGCCAGTTTCCCCACTATTTGTATATGTATTATTTATTTTATTATATCTTCTTATTTTCTTCTGATGAAAATTATCCTTGTCTTGGAAATTTCTAAATGTTACGTTAGTGGTAGTTCTGTTTTGGATATGTAATTACTCCAAGACAGGGATGTTCAAGGATGTATCCGATGTTTTTAACGGGGTAACTGAATAGCGTAGGATTGTCATGGAGGAAAAGTAAAGAGTAAATGGAAAGGAATTTAAGAGGGGCTTGGAAACGACGAGAATTCAGTTTTACTCTGTATTCAGCTGCGATTGTTTACTACTTTTACTGCAACTTATTCTACTTTTCCCGGGTGCCCTACACATAGTGCTTAAAATGACCATTATATTATACCACCTAGAATAATAGAAAAATCGATTGAGTTTGTTTTCTTACTGATAAGAGGAAGTGCGGTAGTCACGGGGTAAACCGCATGGTTACTAACTCTAAGGACAAAGTACGAATCCGTCTGGGTAGAAAATTGTTTTCTTACTGTTAGTACAAGAGCCCAAGAGGAGGTACAAGACTATTATTATTATATTGAGGTGAGACCCCAATTTTGGATTACTTTAAATCAAAGAGAATATCATTTAAATTAGAGTAAAGTTGCTAAAATGTAAGCACTAATAGAGCTATTTACGTTCAATAGTTCTCGAGATATAGCTTTTTAAAAAGCAATATTTCATAAAAATGTTGTATGGGACGTTCTGAAAGATCAGTAGTTAGCGATTTTATTTTGTGAAATTTTTATCTCAGGAACTGTAAGACGTACAGACGTCTATTAGCACTCAAATTAAAGCTAGTTTAATGAGCTATAAAGTAGTTTATGATGTTTATCTTCGTAGGAGTAATACTTTACATGAAAGTTGCTAAGATAAATTGATTTATAGTTGTTCCGACATATTTTCATTTGTCAAATTTATATTCATATGTGAATATCATAAAAACTACTACCCTTACGAAGATAAGTGTCATTAACTACTTTATAGTAAGTTAAAGTTCCTTTATTTTAAGTGTTGGCAGATATAGGTGCGTCTTATGGATCTAGAGATATATTTTTTCAAAAATCCAACATTTTATACGAACAACTAAAAATTAACATTTTGTGAGTTTATTTTGTCGAATATCATAAAAAGTACTAGTCCTACAAAGATAAACATTATTAACTATTTTATAGTAAATATAACTAGCTTTAATTTGTGCGCTGGCAGACATCTGTACGTCAAATGGTTTCTGAAATGAAGTTTTACATAAATCAAATTTATTGTCCGAACAACTATAAATCAATTTATTTTAGCAAATATCATGAAAAATACTATTCCTACGAAGGTAAAGGTCATAAACTTCTTTATAGTCCATTAAAAACTAGCTTTAATTTGAGTGCTAATCTGTACGTCTTATAGTTCCTGAGATATAAATTTCTCAAAATAAAATCGCTAACTACTAATCTTTCAGAAGATTTTTAAGAAATTTTGATTCTACTTTAAATAATGTTCTCTTAGATTTTCTAGTATTGTTGGTTCAAATGAAAAATCAATGTTTTTTAAGGTTTTGAAACAGCCGCCATTTTTTAATCCACCTACCTATCCTTGGCAGACTTATCAATTTTGACTAGTAATTATACATATGTTTTTATTGAAGTAATCAAAAATTAGTGTGAGATAACTGCCTTTTTTTCTTCCCGGCTACATTCCTGACTCACGGCTACATAGTACAAGATATGTAGCCGTGAGTCAACTCCTGCGGGTTCTGGAGACCTCCTGGGGGTCCACCCAGCCTCCTTAATTGGGTAAAAATCTGGAGGTCGTGCGTGATTCTGACCAAATCACCTCCTTGCACAACCGTTGGTCTAGTAAAAGTACTTCTTTACAAAGTACTAAACCCCTGACCCTTCATGGGTTGTGTACCTCTACATTTAAATTAAAATTTAAAATTCTTACTAATAAGAAGCTAAAGACAGTAATACAACAATTAAACCTGATTATATTCCTGCTCAAATATGAAAATTTATTTATCAGATATGGTTTTAAGCCTTGACGTCGACCCTACAGACCCTTCGTTCCCAATATTTAAAACGATCCCATTCGTCCCCAACTATATTTTGAATAGCCCCATATGTTTATCAATGGGAAATACAAGAACGAAATAAATTAAAATTCTAAAATTTGTATTAAGAAGTAACAAGATATGAATAAGTAAGTTCATTGTTATTTTATAAGGTCAAAGTGTAAACTGGTATGGGTGACGTCACTTTGCACTGAGCTGTTACAGAAACGAGCAATTGAATGAGAATTGATAGTCTTAATGATATCCAATAAGATTCTAGTCATCTAACGGGACATATTTTATTGCATTTATTTCTGTTGTTTCTTCATCTCTAATTAGCCAAACGTTCCGATTTTTCATTACACAAGATTCCGCAGTGGGCTGGAGGTCAGTTCCATGACTTCAATTTTTACTTCTTTTTATTTTCCTCCAGGAATCTCCGAGGCGGAACCATAACCCTCCCTCTTCCCTCGCCAACAATTAAGTCCCCATAACCATGCTGTTCGGTGGAGTATATATAAGTACTATTTGGATATTTTTCAAATATACACTAGAATGACAAGTACTCACTGGACTGAAAGTAAACCAGTTCGTTGAAAAGTACGAAGTAAGAAAGTATAATATTGAACGTAGGTCAATAGGATTGCTTGTACTGGTGCTTTTTTTAAATAAATATTCATTGAAAATTTCACAGACAAAAAATAAAATAAATCAAGTTTATGAAGTAAATAATAAATACGATGCAGAGTTTATGAAATTAATTGTCGTCATCCTAAAAAACTTGACCTAAATATTTTTCATAACTTCCTCAAAATATTCCGCCATAATCCCTCTGGTCTTCATTCCACTAAAAACCATTGGATAAGTGCATGGGTGGAATCCAAACGATGAAAAAAATGAGGAAATTTGTTATTAATTAATTTATTATAGGTTGATTTCTAAAAAAAAAAAAAAAAAGAAAAACTTTTTGAGATTTTGTTTTGTATTATCGGAAAAAATTGAGGTGACAAACCTGTAATTTGTATTTAGCAACATCAGAAGTATGAAAGTACAATAAATACGTCATAAGTCTATGACCCAATTTCAGAGATTTTTCTTTCTTTTGCCCGGAAGGGCCAAATCACAAATATTTTCTGTCAATCGCCTCTATAAGTCTTTTATTTTAGTGAAAAATTTCAAAAATTGAACACATTTTTTTAAAAATAAGTACCTTCTTCTAAGAAATCTAGTTTATGAGTCAGCGGTATTAAAGTTTCAAGAGTAAACTTCTTTCAACTTGAAGAAAAACGACAACAATTTTCGCATTCATTGCGCACCTAAATATTCCTTATTTTCAATGGAGGGTACGAAAAAAAAAATAATAAAAAAAATAAGCAAAGGACAATTGCTAGGTAAGAATTAAGATTTAGTTTTCTGTTAACCCTACCTAACATATGGGTCGCTGTTGGAATAATCTAGTCCTGCGATCTCAGTGTTACCATCTTCTAAGAAAAAAAATATGGGACAAAAACTGACCATGGATGAGGGAGAGAAATGTTGAGGTAATTTTATTAGTTTTTAAGTA
Organism: Halyomorpha halys; assembly: GCF_000696795.3. Lineage (NCBI taxonomy): Eukaryota > Metazoa > Arthropoda > Insecta > Hemiptera > Pentatomidae > Halyomorpha > Halyomorpha halys. The sequence continues at coordinate 1,386,039 of NW_027108830.1, read as the reverse complement.
GGTATGTAACGAAAATATTAAAAGAAAAATATAAAATGTATATATGTTCAAAAGAATTTTGTATCATAAAAAAAAAAAAAATTAAATGGTATAGGTGGGGAACGCAGTGTTCCCTCTAACTGGGTTCGGTACTGAGTTGACCCTTTTCCCAGCAACTTATCCTAAATGTTTAAACGTGTTCCCTTTAACCAGTATTAGGCTAATTACTCTACCAACTAATAAAGATCTAAAATCCAATAATGTATCCAATATTGTTCAAATATTTTTCAGGTTAACAATAAGCACCGAAATACGGGATAAATTGTGACCTGCAATGGGGTTCGGTGGGACAAACGCCAATTCCACAAAGGAGACTGTACTGCGAGAAATAACTAATGGATGTAAGCCCTGTAAGATTAGGTTTGTTTAGTAGAAATCATTTTATTCAATAATCACTGAATAAACAAAAATAGTCATTCATTTTTTCAAATATCAAAATGGTAGAGTTGTGGAGTAGGTTAGATACCGGATAGACCCTTTCCCCAGCAACTCATTCTAAATGTTTAATTTATTATTTCTGTGTGGTTCAAACTTTATAAAAAATAAAGGTTCACCTACTAACACTGACCCGGAACTCCTCCTGTAACCCATCCGTGCCGAGCAGCTTTAGATAATCCTCGGCTACAAATAGAAGGCCCCATGGGCCTATTAAACGCCACATTAGAAGACCCCCTGCGTTTGTTTTTGTATAAATTATAAGCTCGAGACAGGTAGAATGACTTGACAGCGTCAGTCAAGACTGACTACTACCTGGCTACCGACACCCACACCTCCTGTCACAACACAATGTCTTCTCCTGTTTTGGGAACTGACTGCTCCGTGGGATCCCATTCTTGGCTTATTGTCCTTTCTCTCCTTAGGCTCTGTGGTTCATGCTCCTAACCGTTTATGAATATAATAACTTCCTAGGCGTCCACTCATACCTCCCAGCCCTGTCATTTACCAAAACAGCTGACAATTTACAATGAAAGCTTAGGGATGTGTGGCCAGTTCATAGTCGTGAAGTAGCAAAATCGCAATCGATCATTAGTTACTCTTTATATTTTATATACCTGTAGAAATGATAATTTTTCAAATTTTTTTTCAATATAATTTTTTAGCGTTGTACTTTCAATTCAAATATTTGTTTTGGAAAATGGGAAAAGACCTTAACTCCACACAAAATCTGGAACCATTCCGATGTGCGATTAATTAAACGGTAAGCCCTTCTAAATTTATTTATTTAATGTGATTTACAACTGTACAAATAATAAATACAATAAGTAAATATGTTATATGTTTCATTTACACTTGAAAATCTTGGGAAGGAACCACCCATTGGTGGTACTTCAAGCATTAATTGTCAGGGATTTTAAAGGATGAGAGATTAAAAATTGATGGGTAAGGAGTTTGGAAAGAAAAGACGCATATCTGTTTTGGGTCAAATCTGCAATGGGATGTTAAAGTCTTTGTGGATGAGTTTATTTGTAACGTAATAAGGAGCATTAAGAATTTTATGTAGGATTTTGGATTGGATGCGGTAGGAGTTTGGTGGTTTGGTAGAGCTCCAGAGCTCAACTCCATATGTCCAAATTGGTCTGATTATCGTAGTGTATACTAATTTTTTGTAGTGAATGGGAAGTTTAGAGCGTTTGTCAAGTAAGTGTTGTAGCAATCGGAATCTACGAGCAGTTTCTTGTCGTTTCAGTCTTGTGTGTGAATTCCAAGTAAGTCTTTTATCAAGATGGAGTCCTAAGTATCGAATCTGTTCAACAGGCGTTAGTGGTTCAAGGAAGATAAGTTTTATTTTTTGTTTTTTTATTTCTGTTATGTACATTTATGTTTCTTTAATGCCAGATCGATGGGGAATAGTCTTGTGCAAATGACACCCCTAAGTATTACTATGTTATAATTACCTAACAGTTATAAATAATAAAGATAAACTGTTTTAAAAAATAAAATGAACATATAAAAATATTTAGAAATAGAAAAAAATAAATTCAATAATAATAGTTATGTAATTGAAGAAAAAAATGGAAATAACAACCAATATTCATAAAATTAATAAGTCGAGATATAAAATAAAATAATAATAACAATAGTAATAAAAAATGAAAATATAAAGCTCATAACAGAATATCCTGTAACCTAACACGGTAAGATAAGAGACTCATTCTCTCATACGTTTTCTTTTTCCAGGTATTGTTGCCCCTTAGGTAGAAATGCCAACTAACTGGTACGCCAGTGATAGTTTTCTTCAGGTAAGGCAGTCAACTCCCAAGATAGTAATATTTATTTTCAATATTTCAATGTTATGGTTAATCTTCAATATGTTTATAGTTCAAGAAGGAATTATTATATCAACCGATTTGGTAATTATATATTTTATTTATGTAAATAATCTATATATATAAAATAGAATCGTCGAATCTTTGTCAACAATAAACTTTTGAATTACTGTACCGATTTACGTGCTATTTTTCAAAATGTTCTCTGTCGCCATGGGAAGGTTTAAAGATACTGAAATGCCCGATTTCTTCTGCTAAAAAGGTTATGAATAAAAAATTTAACGTTTTGGGTTTGTAGTTCAGAAAGTATACTTTGGAGGATTTATTTTTCTCCAAATGTTCATTGTTCATATAATCAACTCCTTTGCATTTAATCCAATTCCTAGGTTGATAGAACCGTTGGAAAGATGAATGCCTGTTCTTTTAATCTGCATCAACAAAAGATAGATTGCCCTTATAAGAGCGAAATAATGGTTTAAAATTTAAAAAAAAAATTTTGAAAAACTTTTTTTTTTTACATCTTCGGGTCTAATGTGTTTCATTAGATCCGATTTGTGCCCTTTATGAAGTTCATGAAGCCCAAAACCACTGCCATGTTTGGTGCAGATTGGTTGAGTCATGGTGAAGTTTATTCCATTTATTTTTTTCATTTTATTTTTCAATTTTTTCAAAAATTCGTATTTAATGGTTTCTATGGGTGCTAAAATCGAATAACAACTTTATTTCATTCATAAAAAATCTTTTACCAATTTTTTATAGCTAAGTTTGTATAAGAATGACATAATTGATGTATTTAGCAATATATTCTTCTTCTTCTACACTAATAAAAAAATTAATGATTGAAAAGCTTCATAATAAATCTAAAATTAATTAAAACAGTAATGAAAACTGACTCTACATATCTAATAATATTTTTATGTTTTATTCATATATTTTTAAAGAATTTTCATTTTGCAATATAGAGCCAGGACACAGCGTTGCTCTACATCACTATTTATTGCAGATAAGGCTTTATGTTTAATAAATTGAAAACAATTATCAATAAACCTTATTATATATAATGAAAACAATCTGTAATGTTTTTTATCGCATATGTTGGTTCAAATTATGTTACCAAATCATAAATGATAATAATAATGATTAATTTAAAAAGATTTCAACAATTGAAATCAAACTTTCAATTGGTTTAATTCAATCTATATACATCCTCTTATATAGCGATAGCATTGGTAAAAAGAAAAAGAAATCCTTTTGGTGTCACGACAAATAAATCAGCAAACATCTATCACGCAAAATCACAATCTTACTTTTATTATGTTTATAAAAGTGAGAAAAGATTTTTTTTTAGAATAAATATAACACAACTTTGTCAATCATCAATCGTTAAATTTTATAAAAAAAATTGTAAGCATCTTAAAGCAAATTTAAGTGTGATTAATATCGTAGCAAAACTATTTTTTCGTGGTTACCAGGCATAAAAGGATTGTTTTCCGATTTTCAACCACTTCAGTGTACAGAAGAATGGACAAAAATCAGAATTTTAATGCTTAATTTAATTTTTATCGCCCTTATTACAGATTGAAGTTTTTTATTAAAAATTTAAAATGTCTAACTTGATATTTTTGTTGTTTAAAAGAAAAATATTTTTTATTGTTTTTATACCATCAGAGACATTAAACATGAAATCTTTAACAGACTTAAACATGAACGACATCTTTTAAACAACAAAGAATATCAAATTATACATTTTAAATTTTTAATCAAAATATTTTTATTCGTAGCTGAATTGATATATGCTGTTGTAAATTAAAATACGTATGGAAGCATAAGTTGGCTGGTGCCTTCCTTATTCTGAATAATGTTCGTTTTAGTCGTTTAGGTCAGTGCTTTCCTATTAATAATTTCCAGTGGGATCACAAGTTTGTCTGAAATACTGTTTAAAACTGACATAGAAATCCTTCGTAAAATCCTTAATGCTCCTTACTTTGTCACAAATCAAATCATCCATCAGGACCTCAATGTCCACTATGTTGCCGATTTGGCCAGAACCAGATACCAATCCTCCCATAATAAACTTCCCAACCACCCAAACCAACTCGTTTCTAACCTGGCTTCTCCTTCACTACCTAATAATCCTCCTAGGCGTTTGAAAAGAAGATGGCCTCGAGATCTTCTCCTTTAGAAATGTTTTTGAAGTTCTATCAATGGGTAGATTCTCCACATGTTTTTATCATGTCATAATATCACTTACAGCAAATTTACTTGATGTGTATATATGTATACAGTTGTAAATATCAATAAATAAATTATTAAAAAAAAACAACAAAAAAAAAACAAAACAAAAACTGATATAATTTGTTTAAAGAAGAGATGAATTTTTAGAAAAATAAGATATTAGTAATAAGATCTTTTATTTATTTTAAAACTAGATGCTTTGTTCCGATAAAAAAATACAAAAACCATTGATATTTGATTAAAATAATATTTTATTGATTAAAATATCAAAAATAAATTTAACTCAATATCAAGAAGTATTTTTAAATATCTGTGTGGTTACAACAGTTTTGGCTAAGGTATGAAGTTAAATAAAATATAATATAATAAAAACGACATAATGAGGAGTGATTTTTAATTTTGTTGGAGAGCGCATCTTAAAGTACTCAAGCTTTGGTATCCCTATCTCCATTAACTCATTTCTAGACGTAGAAAAACTTGCTGACGTGGGTTCTATAAGAGCATCGGATACTTCTGTCATCTGCTGGCCATGGAGCGGAATAATGAGGCGATAAGAAGAGCTGCTGAGCGATCCTAGAACCTGGGCTAACAGTAACGGGCCAAATTGGGTTCCGATGTCATCCTCCTTCGAGATAAGAAGGCCTGCCACGCGTCATTAACCTCCTGCCCGCCTCTAACTCGAAGCAATAGGTCGGCGCTCAGCTACAAGGGATTTGAGTTAGTGCCGAGCTTTTAGGAGTTTTATTGAAACATTGAAGGGTGAAAGAAAAAAAAAAATTAAATGAAAAAACATAGACGTGAAACAGGTCTGTAGTAAGGCGGTATCATAAAGACATAAGAATTTTTTAAACATCTTTTTTTCTTTTAACTTCAATTGTCCATTCTCTCTATTCTGTATTTTCTTTCCTAGGAAGTTGGTTTTTCTTTTATTATTAAGATATTGAAGAGAAAAATAATATTTCTTCAAAATATTATCAATATTCTAGTTTGTACAAAGTTTCGGGATTCTCCATCTTCAATACTCCTCGTTCATTAAGTACATCTATTTTATAAAAACTTCATGGACATACTAACTGATAAGGCTACAACTGATATGCTCATTAATGTTGGCTGAATGAAAAATCATATGTCGTGAATTACTGTACTGAAATCAAGTCAGAAAGAGTTACTGTTAAGTAATGTTCTTCCATATTCCTGGAGTATCATAACTTAACAATAATAATCTAATTTGCTGATTGTAGAAATAGTGTCATCTAATTTGGCGGTGGTAGGGGGGATGAACTGTTTATTAAGATATTGAAATGAAAAATAAACTCCCTTTAGAATATTATCAATATTCTATATTTTTTTCTACTACGTTTGTGGATTCACCGAACGTTGTTTGATGATGAATTTTAATAAATGTGATTATATGAAAAAATTTCAAAAATAAATGTACATCTAAAATTTCAGGTTCTCTTAAGCTCATTGAATTTGACTATGATACTAAAGCAGGACATTTGACAAAATGTGTATAGGTTCTACTACTACCAGGGCAACTAGAAGATGAACTCTGCAAGTGTTCTGTGATACGTTAGGCCAAAGTGGACTCAATGTTTTTGTGCTGCTTTTATTGCTTCTATGAACTCAGTTAGGCCTTGTTCGTACAGCAACTTGTTATCGACGAATATAAGAGGAAAGGAGCGAGAATCAGTCAAGATTGTATCACTAAAAAATATGAATTTGGAATACTTATCTACTAAAATTGTTTATTTTTTTAATTCAAAATATATTTCTTTAAAATTAATAGTTGAACAATTTTTGGTTTGTAAAATAAATAAACATTTTTTTTTTTTACTTAAGTATTAACTTTTTCTTTCAAGATTAGCATTTTCGTTCCTTTATCTTATATTAAAACATTATATATGGTTTCTATAAATATAATTGTTTCCTTTAATGATCCCAGCCTCTATTTTTCACTTTTACAACTCCATTAGAGTTATGCTCATTTTTAAAAATGTGGGACCCCGATGTGATGTTGGTGTCATAATTATAAATATGAAGCAAGAGGCTTAATCCGTGCTCGTGTAACATCATGTTACGATGTATCTGGATACAATAAACAATTTTTAAATACTACTTTATTCGCAGTGGGTTTTCAAGGTTACTAAAAAAGTCCGTATAAAGGATGAGAGTTATTTCCTATAATTATTTTTGGTTTTATGACCTTGATACATTGTAACGTTGTCATAAATCGATCAATACTGGTTATATATGAGCAAATAAGATGTATATAAAAATCAATCGTGTGATGTTTTATAGCTCTTGGCTAACACTGAACAATATTTCATTACCAAAAACAGGTAATTTTGAGTATTTTTTACCAAAAAATATGGTCTGAGCCATAACATCACGCTTTCAATTATCATTTGTTATTCATTTAATCATCATTCGCTATTAATTATCATTTGTGCTTTTAATGGTTTTCGTGATATCATGCACAAAATGATATCACGAAATTTTCAAAATGAATATGATGTTTGAAATTGCTAGAAACAATTACACAGACAATTACCTATGTCTGAACTATTCATTTAAGGTATTAATGTTATCTCTAAATATCCTGTATCATTTTTTTTTTTTAAAGCGCTGAATTCACAGAATAGGTGGTGTTAGCCAATATATAATCACATCGATGTTTCATGTAGTTATAGTTATAGTTGCAGAGGAGGAAGAGTAAGAACATTTCCAATGTATTTAATAAAATTATTAAAAAGAATGATTTAACAAAGTAACTGTAGTAAGCAATTAAAACACAATGAAACAGTTTTTTTTTTAAAATATCTTTATTGAAATTTACAACTGTATATTACATAATACATTTAGTAAATATGATCTTAGTTAAAATGAAATGTTACAGGCGTGTAGAGCAACTACCTATTGGTAGCACTCTAATGACATTTTACATTAGCTGGTCTCGTGGCCATCTTCTTTTCAGGCGCCTTTTACAACGAAGGGTAAAGGTGATTTGATGGGATTTGTTGGAATTTATCTTAATCACCCAATTATGACACCATTCTTCGAGGGCTGTTATATGGGATTGGAGAGTTTGGGATACAATTAATGGGTTATTATGAACTGCGAGCATACATGTGTCATCGGCATACGGGGTGAGGATAGTGTTAGGATTGGTTGGGATGTCAGCTGTACTACATACAGGCAGATACTACCTTGAGGAACACCAGCGGACTGAGAATAGAGGGGTGAATAGGAACCATTGTGGTTTAGTTGGAATAATCTATCAATGAGAAAGGAACGATTGATGAGAAAGTATATAGGAGGTAGGAATTTACAGAGTTTGTAAAGCAGTCCCGGGTGGGTGCCAGACTCAATCAAAAGCCTGTTCAACATCGAAAAAGACTCCCGCGCAGTAAATTCCGCGCTCCAAAGAAGATGAGACTACGTCCACTACACGATGGCATTGTTGGATAGTAGAGTGGGATGTTCGGAATCCAAACTGGTGATCTGGAAAAAAATTTAAAAATAGAATAAAGAATTTAGATTAAATTATCACAAAGCGCTTTAAATAAGTATATAATAATTCTTTTCAGTGCTTAAATATTTCAAGAACTGTTTAAGCATGAAATAAATGGTATGGAAAATCATTATCTAATAACAAATTGGCTTAGAGGTGATTCAGTCAGAAAATTTGGTAAAATTAATTAGATAATACATCGACTCTAAATGTTGAGAAACCTGTAATTCATAAAGAGTAGTTGAGAATTTCCGGAAAGCTATTAGAAATTACCAATACTACGAAAATGGAAAATAAATCTATTTGACGAGATTTAAAATATGTAGGTATATATTTTTCTTTTGAATAATCAAAAGGTATTAATTAATTGTTTGAATGTTACTCACTTGCTCATATCTTACCTTGGATTTGAAGATTAAGACCAAACTATTGCCTCCTGGTAGCTGAAGATAAATATACAACGAATTCAATGAACCCTTAATATCTGAGAAGCCAAGTTCGATAAACTGTATGAACACTACTGGGGAAGTGTACCAATATAAAATAAATTAATATGTGTTCCAGCTACTTTATTAATGACATAGAAGCATTAAAATTCATATTAAATCTTGTTCAAAGTGTTTACCTCAATCATCTGAGGCTTGGCATCGTTCTTCCAAAGCAGCGGCAGCTCTATGCCACCCGATTTCTGTTATTTCCTTATTATAAGTTTGAATTCCTTCTACGTAAAAAAATTAGTTCATTGATTAGGTTTGCAATGACTTTTTATTTAATGTCACCCCAAACAAAAGATATTAAATAAATCAAAACTTGTATCCTTTTTTGTCTCAACACATTTTATTTTTCAACAGTCCAACGTTTCGGTCATTTTAGCCATCTTCAAGGACATCTTCAATTATAATTTCTTCCTCACATTAAATTTAGAATTACTTTTGCAGGCTATTCTGCCCAGGTCATTCATTAATTATAAGTTAAAAACCTATTTTTTAAAATTTAAAATCATAAATATTTAATTCTTCTTATATAAAATTATCCACACAAAATCACTACCATATACACAAAACCATTTATTGGTTACACAAATGGTTTGTGTATAATTCTAAATATATAGTAATTCTAAATTTAATGTGAGGAAGAAATTATAATTTAAGATGTCCTTGAGGATAGCTAAAAGGGCCGAAACGTTGGACTGTTGAAAAATAAAAAGTGTTGAGACAAAAAAGGATACAAGTTTTGATTTATTTAATAAATAATGAGGAGAAGATAGTTGGGGGTGCGGTCAATGAAAAACACAAATAAGTTAATCGTACTTATTTGTCTTTTTCATTGACCGCACCCCCAACCATCTTCTCCTCATTCATCATCCACGGTCAACTATCTCTCATAATTATTTAATAAATAATTACCTTGTCTCAAGAAATTGAAATAATATAATTTAAGAAAAATTAGTGTGGTCAGATCTGGAGGACATTACAATAGGATATATTCAGTGCCGTTGGCCTGCTTTGGATGAAAGGTGCCGAGCCTTGATGCTCAAGGTAATCACTTTGAAGATTTAATATGAATGTTAACAATTAGATTTCATAAATGAAGTAGTTAAAAAACAAAAATTAAGTAATTTCTTATGACCTAAATAATTCATAACAATAATAATAATAAAAAAAAAAAATAATAAAGCACATTTTCAGTTTTGTGTTAAATAAGCTGATAAGTTGGGAGAGGGATTAGAGGGCTTTGAGATGGCCGCCGGAAAATGCTGAGAATCCCCCCAGAGAGTTGCATTGATTTGTCCTATTGTGTGTGCAAGTTGCAGTAGACAACTTGATGGATCGCCTATTGTACTTCCCTCTCCTTCTCTCCGCTAAATAATACATCACCGATTCCAACGTCGTCGGCTCCTACAAAATCGTTCACTATTTAGATTATATCGTCGATTCATATAGTCGATTGTTTGTCGGAAACAATAATTATTTAAATAGAGTTACTAAGAGGTCTGAACATCTCTCTTCAGCATTTTATGATAAGTATGGTTCTTAATTGGGTTCAATTGTACAACATCAACATGTGAAAATCAGAACATAAATTCGAATCTTAGGGGAGGCAGGGCGAGAGGGTGTAATGAAGGCAAAGGTACTTTTGTATCCATTTCAAACCTAAAAACTTTTAAATACGAATGTTCATATAAATCAAATAATAGAAATTTGTGTACTTGTTTTTGGAGGATATTTTCTTGTGCCGATCTATACGTTCACAATATTGGCAACGCCTCACAATTTTATCTAAATCCAAGTTGGAAAGCTTAATATCTGCACTTCCTACTTGTAGCGAGGCGACGAGCCAACACCTCCATCACTTCCGGCCAGAAAGCACTACCCATGTATATTCAAATAGTATAGTGGTCTAATGTATAAATTATGTAAATATTATAATAATTTTGAATATCTTATTTCAATAAATAAACTTAAAACCTTTTCGCTTGTGTTTGCATTCTTAACAAATTGATTACCCCAGGGCTGCCAGTATATCGGTATTAGTAAACGAAGTGCGCCCCAGCACCTAGTATATCTAATCACAATTATAAAAATCACAAATCTATTATCCTTAGAATGAAGCACTGCTCCAGTAAAAGGACAAATGCTAAAAAGAAAATAATGTATGCAGTTATTTTTAATAATATCATTCTATTGGGGCTAGGAAATATATATATATATCGGTATGTAGTATATATTACCTCATCAATATCAGAGGGCGAAAACAATAACACGAAAGTCATATAGTCTCAACCACCTCCTCACTTCTCCGCCTCTCTCACTGATAGTACAAGAGCCCAAGAGGAGAAAAAGGCAGTTATCTCACCCCAATTTTTGATTACTTAATAGAAAACTATGTATTAATTCTAGTTAAAATTTATTAGTCTGCCAAGTATAGGTAGGGGGAATAAAAAATGGCGGCTGTTTGAGAGCGATAAAAAAATTTAATTTTTCATTAAGAGCTCTATATCTTAAAAAGTAGGAAAAACACAAGAAAACCAAAGAGAACGTCATTAAAAGATGAGCAAATTTACTAAAGTATGAGCCCTAAAAGAGCTATTTACGTCCAATAGTTCTCCAGGTATAGCTTTTTACATACATTTCATAAAAATGTTGTATGGGACGTACTGAAAGATCAGTAGTTAATGAATTTATTTTGAAAAATCTAAATCTCAAAAACCATTTGACGTACAGATGTCTATTAGCACTCAAATTAAAGCTAATTTAATGAGCTATAAAGTAGTTTACGATGTTTATCTTCGTAGGAGTAATAGGTTTCATGAATTTTGCTAATATAAATTGATTTATAGTTGTTCGGACAAATTTTTATTTGCCAAATTTATATTCATATGTGAATATCATAAAAACTACTACCCCTACGAAAATAAGTGTCACAAACTACTTTATAGTAATTCAAATTTCCTTTATTTTAAGTGTTGGCAGAGATATGTGCGTCTTATGGATCTAGAGATATATTTTTCAAAAATCCAACATTTTATACGAACAACTAGAAATTAACATTTTGTGAGTTTATTTTGTCAAATATCATAGAAACTACTAGTCCTACAAAGATAAACATTATTAACTATTTTATAGTAAATATAACTAGCTTTAATTTGAGCGCTGGCAGACATTTGTACGTCAAATGGTTTCTGAAATGAAGTTTTTCATAAATCAAACTTATTGTCCGAACAACTATAAATCAATTTATTTTAGCAAATATCATGAAAACTACTATTCCTACGAAGGTAAACGTCATAAACTTCTTTCTAGTCCATTGTACCAGCTTTAATTTGAGTGCTAATCGACATCTGTAAGTCACATAGTTCCTGAGATATAGATTTCTCAAAATAAATTAACTAACTACTAATCTTTCAGTAGATTTTTAAGAAATTTTTCTTTTTAAAAAGCCATATCTCGAGAACTACTGGACATAAATAGCTCTTTTATGGCTAATATTTCAGCAGATTTACTCTTCTTTAAATAATGTGCTCTTAGGTTTTCTAGTGTTGTTGGTTGTTTTTAAGATATAGAGCTCCGAACGAAAAATGAGTGTTATTTAAGGTTTTGATACAGCCGCCATTTTTTATTTCCCTAACTTTACTTGGCAAACTCATCAATTTTGACTATTAATTATACATAGTTTTCATTAAAGTAATCAAAATTTGGGGTGAGATAACTGCCTTTTTTTCTTTCCGGCTCTTGTACTATGAGATTGAAGCTGCAAATCCACAAAAGTATCCTGACGCCGGGCACTACTATATGGGGGACTTATATTTACCCACATATCAGATGGGACCAAGCGCCATCTTTAAAACTTTTCAAAATTCGATGTTGAGGAAAATCGTAAGCACATCATGGAGGAAAACGAAGCCTGCCCAGTGTGCCGGAGTACATCAAGAGACGATACATAGAATTTTTCGACTCACTGTTAAAACAGTACTGCACAACTCCATTATTCAATACACTAACGCCGTCGCTCCCTCCGGTGCGTTGACAACACACTACGTAAGGACACGTGGTATTAGATTATGTTTTTATTAGATTATGCTTATTAAAAATTCAGAAATAATGTGTGCCCCAACACATTATACCATTTTATAAATACGCAGCTTAAACCTAATACACTTCAAGAAACTCCTGAGAATGTAGATTTCTACAGCGAAGCAGAAAATAGATACAAGTATTGTTTATATATACGTCATTAAAATTTTTTATAGGGGTTTTTGAAAAAAAAATGGTATCTCTTGGGAAATAGCAAATAGACACGTTTAGATTCAGTATATTCTATCACTTTTTTTGAGAATCTGACGTGTTTTATTTCACTTCAGTTCCTGATGGCCACTTCCTTTGACCTAAATCTTTTCTTCCTATCGTAAGGACCTGTGGCTTGTACCTTTCGGACTTATATTCCCTTCGTGACTGCAGGCTCGAACCCTACGAGCGAAGTTTCCATCCATGGAGGACTTAAGACTCGTACCCGTACGTTTAGACTCATTCAGTCAATTCATCTCCTACCTTTTTAAACACGCATTGACGAGGCCTTCTGGTTAAACAATACTTCACATCATTAATTAAATTTAGAACCATTTAATATAACACAACCACCTCGACAAATTCAAATCAATACATATTAGATTGTATGCCTCTGTAAGAGATAAAAATTAATTTTAAATAAACAAAAAACTCCTAAAACGATTTATTTTATATCTTCTATTCTAAATTGTTAGTTTGTGCCATGTCCTGTACTATATAGCACCCTAAACTGTTTCTAAGTTTGGTGGAGTCGTTTTGTTATTATTACAATTTTATTGATATTCTAAACCAAATATTGAAGGCCTCAGTATGGTTAAAAGTCTGAGTAACTTTTCGATTGCTATGAAAATTCGTATTCGATTTTTTTCGAGGCGTGAAATACAAATATCATCTTTGCTTCTTCCTCAAAGAAACATTTCCCGTTAAAAAAAATACATTTGGCTAATGGCTATAATATGGGTACACAATTGAAACTATGTTAACTAAAATATTTTTCAAATCTATGAAAGTTGGTTTTTATGTTTTTGAAAAAAAAGATTCTAATATGCTTTTTCGGAAAAAAAAGAAATATCTGACCTACTTTACTGGAGGTGGCTTTTGGTCTTCTGCAGTTTTAATTCATTTAACGCAAAGGCAGCAGTTTGGTCAGGAGAAGATTTGAAGTTAGATGGATAGGGCCTGATAGAATGAGATTGATCAGAGGGTTAAGATTTCAGATTCTGTAGGATATAGAAGGGGTGGGGTGCTGAGAGAGACTTTGCTGTGGTTTAGTATGTCTTGGAAGGTTTTAATAAGGGCTGATTGGGTAGAGTAGCCTGGCTGAAAATCAGGCTATAGAGGGTTCAAAAGTTATTTTTGCTCGAAAAATTGGGATACTTGGGATTGAACTATACACTCTAAATGTTGGGATAGATTTGGTAATGTATATGGGCATGTGGGCAGAAATCATTGGGGATTTATGGATTCAAAGTTTTCTTTAATGGACAAGCAATGTTTTCCAGGCAGTGGGATAAATGGTGTTTGGTTGGGAAAAGTTCTAGTTAATATAGAGTATCAGAAGAATGGAATGCAGTGAGGCTATAATGGATTTAACAGAAATATTATCAGGTCCTTAATCATTGTTACGAGATTTATGGATGGAGTTCAGTTCAACAGAGATAATATAGGAAAAGAAAAAGCGGTTAAGATTAAAGAAGGGATGACTATAGGCTGAAGAAGATGGAAAGAATAGGAGACAACATATGAAGTAAGTTCATTTGGCTGCAGTCAAGAAGGAGAAAAAAGTCATTACTACTTTTTTCTTCCTTCAGCCCTGAATAACTCCTTCAAATTAACTGATGGTCAATCATCAATCAATATATAACAATATAGCAATAGATCATGTTTGAGTAAATTTTATTGTGTTTACTAAAATACATACAACCCTGAAGGAACTCTCAAAAATGGTTGGATAATATGCAATACCTAACATGTTTATTGAATTTATCGATGTACTTTATTGAACAAATCTATTTAATTTAGTTTATATGGGTAATAAATATAAATACTATGTGAAAATTGGAGTAAATAAATACACTAATGATTATAATTAAATTTGGAGTTGGAAAATTGTTTTTTTTAAAATATAGTATAGTTTAATAACAAACTGCTAAATGTTAGACTATTCCTAGGATTAGAGTAATCTAGCATTTAGCAATCTGTTTTTAAACTATACTACATTTAGCTATATTTACAATAACAATTTTTCAACTCCAAGTCAGAAGGTAAACAAAATAAGAGTTGAAACCAATTGCAACTAATAATTATATTCGCCAGCCCAAGTTGTTACTTAAATCCTTGATTAGAACCTAACAAATTAACTACCATAGCACTATATCCATCTATTGGTCTTAAATCAGTGTTATCTACTTTCAATTTGGTCCTCTATTACTATACTGGTTACTATAAATATATTATTACAAGGTATCACCTGTTTTCATCTTCATTGTCTCGAGTAAGCAAGGAAGAGATCCCTTCCAATTAACAGTCCCTGTTCAGAGTCATCAAAATCATTTTACACATTTTCAATGATGCTTTGAATTATGATATAAAAAAACAAAAAAAAAAAAAAACAGAAAAAATGAATGCAGGAACTGAGGAAGTAAGGAAGTTATTTCAAGAAAATGTGCTTTACAAAATAATACAATAAGAATCTTAATAAATTCTCAATTTATTAATAAAAAAAATTATTACTAAAAAACAACATTTCATGTAAAGACAAATTGCATTTTCTGAACGTTAATGTTGATGAAGGAGCTATGGGACCTGGATGCCATATTCCACCATTTCTTTCACTATATGTTGAAACATGTAGTAGTACTTCAGCAAAATAACTATTTCTCAAATTTCAGTTTAAGAGTAACAGCAGATATCGACACTCATACCCTTCATACCATTAAAAAAGTACTTCTGAATGGCTTCAGTACTGCAGAGGGTTGATACATTAGTGATGACTAGAGAGGGGATTTTTATGTTTTCACATATTTTTACCTGACCATGATATCTGCGATTCCTTACTAACTAAAGATGTTTCAAGACATTTCTGGCCAAAAGAAGCCATTTTTATTTCACATATTTTTAAATATTTGGCCTTTTTTTACACATTTTGTTGTAAATCACATATTTTCTGAAATATTTGTTATTTTTAACATATTTTTAGGTATTCTGTCCTGAATCACATATTTCCTTAAATTATTTGTTCAATTTTAAATACATTTTTCGCAGCAACTACGTAAATTTCAAGAGAACACAAGAAACTTAAAGATGAAATTTATCATTTATCATAAATAGTGCATAAAAATTCTATTTCTTCATCTTTGAACACAAATTAAATGGAGTGGCAATAATAAATTTTCACACAGAATTACATCGAGAATTTCTCAGAATCAATTAAAAAGAGCTTCCTGTAGCATTTTCCTAGAATTTGTTTGTTTACTCTTCAATCCATTTCTTTGTTTTATTCTTTCCTCCTCAGATTCCACAGGTACCAATACTATGTATTTAGATTTGTGCCGAGCATTTGTCAGGGCAGACATTCCAATCTACAAAATTAGCAATCCGGACTTAAAAACCTTTCTTGAGATATACATATGCCGAGTAATGCCAAATGAAAGCACTTTAAGAAAAAAATATTTGAAAATTATATACTTTAACAGATATTCGGAAAGCAATTTCAGATGGGCCGATTTGGATTTCTGTGGACGAGACTACGGATATGGAAGGGCATTATATCGCAAACATAACTGTTCATATAATAAGTGTTGAGGCACCTTC
Organism: Halyomorpha halys; assembly: GCF_000696795.3. Classification (NCBI taxonomy): domain Eukaryota; kingdom Metazoa; phylum Arthropoda; class Insecta; order Hemiptera; family Pentatomidae; genus Halyomorpha; species Halyomorpha halys. Next base: position 1,369,606 of record NW_027108830.1, on the reverse strand, counting down.
AAAATCTTATTTGCTGAATTGTGAACTCCTCGAAAAATGTAACCATGAAATGATTGAAAGATTTGTCAACCAATCTATGACTGTTCTTTGGCCTGGGCATTTCATGGGCATCACTCATGGTAATGTTTTGTTGCTTTTGTCAGATACGGCACCTTACATGAATAAAGCTGGTAATGCCTTAAAGTTCTTTATCCTAAGATAATTCATTTGACCTGCCTGGCACACGCATTTCATGTCCAAATGTAGACAAGCTTGTGTCCACAGTAAAAAAAAATTTTTTGAAGGGTCCCAGTCATATTACTATTTTTAAAGAAACACATCCTGATTTAGCTTTACCACCGGAACCTGTGATAACACGATGGGGCGCCTGGTTTGATGGAGCCCAATATTATTGTTTAAATTTTGAAAAAATTAAATACATAATATCAAAACTTAATGTTGACGCCACTGCAGTAGAGAAAGAGAACAACTTGTTAACAATTAACTCAATAAAGACTGATTTGGCTTACATAAGTGCAAACGTGGTATTTTTATCCAACACAATTACAAAATTAGAAGAAAAGGACCTTCCACTGAAGAAAAATTTAAAGACTGTGAACAAAGCAATAGAAAGACTGGAAAATATAGGTGGAAAATATCGTGAAAACGGAGAAGTCATAAAGAAAAAAGTACAGGATGTGTTAAAAAAAAATCCAGGATATAAAATCATTCAGTCCATTGGAGCCATTTTCCACTGAACTAGAAGCAATGGAAATAGCTTCATTTAAGTATGCCCCTATAACATCAGTAGATGTTGAAAGATCTTTTAGCTGGTACAAGTCCATTCTGCAGTCAAACCGACAAAAATTTTTATTTGAAAATTTAAAAATGCATTTAATCTGCAATAATTTTGTAATCGACCCTGCTGAATAATTGATTTCTTCCAAAGTTTTAAATATTTTTCTAATGTTTTTTTTCTTTTTCTTTTTAATAAGGATTATTCTTTATTTCCATTTATAATTTGTTTATAATTCATTCTGAGTAATTATTAATCAATTAGTTTAATTACAATTACTAATTAATGTAGTTATTGTTAAGCTTGTTATTGAACAGCTATGTTTTCTCTAAGGACATTTTTTTGTACATATTTTAACATAATTTCTTTAAAATATTATTCATATAATATATAATAAATACATACTTAAGTAACTTTTTTTAAGTTATAAAGTTAATAATTAATTAGTAATTTATATTGCTGAATAATACAAAATTTATAAATACATATTTTTTTTAATATTTGACTATTTATTAGCACATATTTATCTAAATATTTCGTATTTTTTAGCACATAAAAATCCTATCCCTAGTGATGACCAAGATTTCATGAAAATTCTTTTTAAACTTAAAAACAAGCTAATCCATACTTATGAGCATTTAAGCATAGTTCCTAGTTTTCTTGAATAAACATTAAAGAGGCTTCATTTTTGGTGCAATGGAATGGTGTGTAGCATTGACAGAAAGATATTAATTTAACATAGTCCAAATTAAATAACAATATATTTTAAAAGCAATATTTTATTGTTAATTTACTACTTCACAGTTTATCAAGTTAATAAGAGTATAAAGGAATGAACAATCATCCACAAATATAACATACCTTGAATGACAAAATTTTATTATCATATTTCTTTCTCAATTCTCTTACTAATCATATTTTCATCGGAAAAATTGCTAATATTTATTTATTTCATCATTTATAACAATCAGTGCATATAGAATGTATGTCCTCATAAAAGATGTTAAAACCTTTAGTCTCTATTTCTACATTAATGGCTAATTTATCATAAATAAATAATTTGTAGCCTATTACTTGAATCAGGATTAAATTCTTATATTAAAGTTTCTAATGTATCTTTTATTTGAATACAACACAAACTCAAAGAAACATGTTATTAATTTAACATAGTCAAAGTCATATAACAATATATTTTAAAAACAATATTTTATTGATATTTTACTATTTCTCAGTTTATCAATTTAATAAGATCATAAAGGAATGTACAATTATTCATTGTACAATTATCACAATAAATAATTAATTAGAATACGTTTATATAAATATGATTGAAAAATATTTACTCTTTAGATTAATAGAATAAAAAAAAACTACGTTCAAATGAATATTAACAATTTAAAGACTGTTAAAATTACAGTTCAACTAATTGCCAAAAGATAGCAGCACAAATCGAGAAATTTAAAAATAATAGTTTCAATAAACGCCGTAAGAGGCCAGCACTATCCAGGCAGCCAAAGTCTAGAAGGAAAATTTTATTTTGTATTAGGATATTAGGAAGTTATAGGAGCTCAATTGATCGGATCAGAGTTAAGTCTTGTGTTGGAACATATCTGATTTGTTTCAACACAATCTGACGAACTTGAGCTCCTGTAACTTCCTAATATCCTAATACAAAATAAAATTTTCCTGCTAGACTTCTGCGGCCTAGATAGTGCTAGCCTCTTACGGTGTTTATTGGAACTACTATTTTCTACCTTTCTTGATTGGTGCTGCTATCTTTTGACACGTATTCTAACTATTATTATAAAAATTTTCTAGCTATCTTTTGACTTACGAAAGGGCTATTTGGGTAGTGCTGACATCTAGCAGTGCTAATTAAAACTATTATTTTCTACATATCTTGATTTGTGCTGCTATCTTTTGGTAGTTAGTTGAACTATTATAACATTCTTTAAATTTTTAATTTTCATTTTAACATAGTTTTTTTTTGTTTTATTAATATAAAGAGTAAATATTTTTTTCAATTGTATTTATATAAGCGTGTATTTATTGTGGTTGAATAATTGTACATTCCTTTATGATCTTATTAAATTGATAAACTGAGAAATAGTGAAATAACAATAAAATATTGTTTTTAAAATGTATTGTTATTTGACTTTGACTATGCTAAATTAAACAAAGAAACATGTTATTCTTTGAGTTTGTGTTGTATTTAAATAAAAGATACATTAGAAACTTTAATATAAGAATTTAATCCTGATTCACGTAATAGGCTACAAATTATTTATTTATGAAAAATTAGCCATTTACATAGATAAAGGGAGTTAAGATTTTTACATCTTTTAGTAAGACATATGCTCCATAAGAACTCATTGTTATAAATGATGAAATAAATAATTATTAGGAATTTTGTCCATGAAAATATGATTAGTAAGAGAATTAAGAAAGAAATTTGATAATAAAATATTGACATCTAAGGTATGTTATTATTTCACTTAGATTATGACAAAATTATTCCTTTTTTCTATTAGCATGTATCAAATTCCCATAATAATTAAATTATGATTTTTTTGGCACGGAAGCACTGCAGCCAATAAGGCCTATTGTGCGTTAATTGTGATTTTACTTCTGTGTTTTAGTTGTATTAGTTTTATCATTACAAATTGAAGAAAGTTTGTAAAAATCAAAACTGATGCTCAGAAAGTATGTTAAAAATATACTTTTTGAGTATTTGAGTTAATCTTAAAGTATGCTTTTAATATACTTTTTGAGAATATATGCCCTCAAAACTTGTCATATCTGAAGAAATAAAAAAAAAAAAATGAGCAATACTCTTAGTTTTCACTTTACTATAAGTAATGAAATATACGATAAGGGGAACATTGGAAGTTTTCAACATAAAAATAAGCTTTATGGTCCTCTGAGTCCAAATACCACGTTTCACAAAACTTTGTGTGTATATTAACAGACCAGCTCAGGAACAAAGATTTGAAAGAAATTACTTATTTAAGATAGCCGCATGCCGCCAGATATATTACAGAAAATCTTTTGCTAAAATCAACTTATTAGAAGTGATACTGAATATCATATTTTCACTTTTTTACTATTTACTCAAAAACGTAGCTCCAACTATTTTATTTTAGTTATACTCCTTACTTTGATGTATAATTAAATGGCCTTTAACTCATAATGAAACAGGTGAGTTTGTTGGAGATAGTTACAATTATTTGTTTACTTTCTATATCAAATAATACGTTCAATATAATGTATTTATCACTGTACTTATAAATACATAAGTATTTAAATAGAAATGCATTATGGAACCTAGAAATTTTTATGTATAAGCTATTTTTATGAATAAGTTAGTCAGTTTAGTCCTAATAACTTAGCATATAAATAACACACTCATCAGTCACAAGGCAAAATTTTTTTATTTCAAGAACGGTGTTGTGGTGATTAACATTTAGGAATCACTGATTTAAGATTGGGGGCTTTCATTAATGAATCACAGTTCCCTCAGTGGTAATGTCTGGAATTTTACATATCCCTGGAAGTCAGCTGTTGCATTTTTGAAAGAAATGAGTTAAAATAGCTTACTACATTTATGTTTTTTCCATTTTGACCAATCTCCTAATAGTCATGTTCTTGATTTAAAATCTTATTAATTATAATAAAATATAATAGGTTGAAATAACTTTACTTGGGTCTTATTCATTTATTAATATTGCCAATGAATTCATTTAGGTGATTTAAACATCTAAAGATGTTTGGATTAAACTTAAACAGAATGGATCAGCAAGAAATATATTTACAATTTTTTTTTGTTTCTTTGAATAATTAATATATTTTTTGTAATCAGAAATAATTATTGAGATCACTCTCTGGCTTCCAGAGTGCAAATGTTATTAAATATTTTTTGTTTCTAAGAATATAAAGAACTATTAGAATGCAGAAAATACAGAAAAAAAATAGTAAACAAAATTTTTATGAAAAAATTATTCCCACCATAATTTTTTTTTACTACAAAATCTGACAGAAATGATTTTCTTGATTTATCAAAGTCAAATCTGAATCATTTTATTTACTACACAGTAATACAATTTTTTGTCCTAAAAAGTCACATAGCAAGGTAATTGAAAGATCAGGATCTGGCAAAATATCTTGCTAATAGTATTAACATTTTCTTGTAATTCATACTTATTTACTATTATTTATTTTTCCTTATACCATTTAAAAAAATAAAATAAAATACACAACATTATATACTACCAACAATCCAATTTATGCAACAGTACATTATTTCTTTAAATAAAATATAAAAATGAACCACCAATATTAAACAGAAACATGTAAATAACCATAACTCAATATTTTTTTTTTTTATAAAAATCAAAACAAAAATATCATTTAAAATACAAAATGAATTTTGTTTTTATATAAAATACAATTAAAATGAAGCTTCTTTTACTCAAAACATATTACTCTTAGTTTTCTCTCACTTTGGCAATGGCTTTCTGGTGTAGGGTGGCCTATTGGATGAACTCCTTAGTTAAAGTTGAACTACTTATGAATTGCTCAATACCATACGCCTTAGGTTCGCTAGAGATACAAATACAATTCTTTACTATTATGCAGAGTCAAAGTGCTCTATTCTTCCTATCGCTCTAAATATTTCCTAGCATCTTTCCTATATTAAGAGATTAGAACTCATCATCCCACCCCTCCTGTATCCTATACAACCTGCTGTCTTAAACTTCTGTTCAATCTCATACTACCATGTATTGCCTGACTTCTACCCTTTGCCTTACCTATTGCCTTTCTCCCCACCGAACTGCTGCATTACATTAAATGCTTCCTTTTCAGCTATATTTTCTTTCTCTGATTATGGTAATAATTTGTAGTCAAGCAAATATTATCAGTAAATATTTTAAGTAGTTTTTTTTTTTTTAATTTTCTGTTTTTTTTTTCTATTATTTTATTACCCTCTGTATAAATATAATATTATTATTCATATCAAGTTTATAGTAAATATGGTAAAACAGCACTGTCCTAAATACAATGTATCTATAAATTATTCTAGAGCAGTGGTCCTCCAATCCTCCCTTTTTTTATCATCCCCAATAAGGTCATATCCGACATACAGAAGGGAGGTATTTAACAATATCAGGTGCAACTAAACACAAAATATATTACAACACAATATTGAAAATATTACTACTCTATATAACGTTTAAGTCTAGTAAAATAAATAAATATATATATTTATATATTATACCAACATATATATATATATATATATATATAAGTCAAATTGTGCAACTAATGAAAATATTGAAAGATCATTAGTAGACTGTATGTAATTAATTGTAGGAAGATGGCTTGGATATCATTCCGAAAAGGTACTCAAGTACAGAAAAAATTTCTTTTCTTTTTAACATCACCTGGACCATGTTCCTACATATATATGAGTATAATTATTTAATATATAAAAATAACAATAATGATAATATGCATATCCCTTACAGTATCTAAGAAAAAACAATAATTGTTAATATATAATCAATACTTACACTAAGAATGGAAACAAGTCCTCCTTGCCCAAAACTTTACATTTATAGTCTTTAGGTTTGAAAATATGTTATACATGCACATACTTTAGAGCAGTTATTAGATGTATAGTAAATCTGTTCAAAAATTACCAATAAAACAAATAATACCTTCAATTTTTTTTTTTAAATCAATTTCAAGCCTCTAGTTGAGATTGTTTGTTATACTGTTTATTCTATAAATTTATAATAAATGAGTGTGAAGTTGCCAAGTGTCAGTCGTAAGAACACAACACTTCTTCTTGGCCAACTTTTTAAGTTCTTAGAGCTATCGATTGAAACATGGTAACAATTAAGAAGTGTGACAAAACAGAAAATGCACCACTTAAGTCAACAACTGAGATCAATTGACTAATATTTTTTTTTTTATAAAACTAATTTTTATCATATTCTATACTCGCGTTAATTTTACATTTAGGTAGAGAATGGTACAACCTCTTCTAATAAATTTCCAATATGATTTTGATAAGTCTATCCTGTCAGTTGGACTATCTTTTATTTTTTATGAAAAAGTTTCGGCTTTTTTTTTCTGGACTCGAGGGTATTGAGATATTTCTAAAAATAATTTTTTTTTTAATCTTACAGTCCAATGGACAATAGAGACATTTTTAAAACCTAATGAATGATTTTTAAGTTGCCTGAAAGTTTTTGTAGTAAGAAATAAGAAAGGTAACAAAACAATTTTGTCATAATTAATCAATAATCAATCGATAATTGATACTTTTACTTGTGAAGAGTTTAAAGGGATATTGTCTAAAAATCTCCACTTTCAAATCTAGTTAGTATATTCAATATAATTTTTCCTAATATGAAATGCATGATGAAAACAATTTTAGCTCCGAAATTGGCGTCTGGGTACAACAATTTCAAAAATTCTAGGTAATTCCCATTTTAAAGACCACATGTTCATATATAGTAAAGGAACAGCTGTAAGAACAAAAATAGAAAAGCAATCACAAACTTTATTTAAAAAGGGAAAATTAAACAAATTGGGTTTATTTGAATTTTCACACTTTTACATGAATACTCATTGACACTAATTAGTTTAAATATCAATAAATGAAACATAATTAGTTATGGAATAGATTCTCAAAACAAATAGGATATTGTTTTTCAACAAGAAAGAATTTTCCAGACTAATTAAGTACTAAATATGCTCTTCTGAAAAATAGTTAATTGTTGGATTCGTCTTTTTTACGGAACACTGAATATATTTGAGAAGTGGAAAAAATATAGCATCAAAAATATCTTTTTATATCAAAGAATGCTGTGGTCATACTATTAATTATTTTAATTATTAATGACTATATTAATTTTATTAATATTAATTAATATTATCAAGTATTAACTCTTGTTAACAATTCTTTTCACAAGAAAGTGAATATATAAAGAAAGACAATGATTAAAAAAAAAAAAGAAGGGCTTTGCTGATACCAGTCAAACTGATGATACTCAAGATTAGTTATGGGAAAACTTGTCTAATAGTTTGTCAAAAATAATAACAAAAGCTTTTGGGAGTCAAGAAAAAAGAAATAATGAAAATAATTTTATAAAAACACAAGAGATGGTGTAATTTGAACTTTTAAGTATACTTATGTAATTTTCTGGTTAAAGAACTTTAGTGACTATTTATAATAGTGACATTATGAAGTGATCTTATAAAATTAAAAGATGATACGTATTTTTCTACTTTCAATTACCTATTTAGGAAATATATAGTAAAGGAAAGAATTGCACTCATGAAAAATTTTGAATTCCAGTAGAATAACACTGACCGTAAGAGGTCCATAAGTACCTCCGTAAGAGGTACCGTAAGAGGTCCATGTAAAAGTACACGTTTTAAGACCCCCTGAATTCAAATAACCAAGTCTTGCAAAATGGTCTGTTTTATTTATTTTTTTAGCCAGAGTCATACCTATCCATTCCAGCCAACGGTTTTCCATTGACAGTTGGATTCTCTTCTCTCTTACAGGCTATTCTGTGAAATCTAGAGAGCCTTGTGGTAACAGTATAAAATATTAAAAGGGACTCCTCTGTCCATGTTCGTAATACCATTCTTTCCAGGATTTAAATTAAGGTTTCCTCCCAGTTATTTTCCGTATTTCTTACCAAAGTTCTTATTGAGGTGTCTTGTCGAGCTGCAGATTTCTGAGAACAATCTACTTTCTGGTACACCACAAGTTGTTTGTGTTCTGGTTGTTGATGATTCTGATCTTCTTGGGATTGTACATTCACTAGGTTATTTGTTCTCAGTTCATGTTTATGAGTATTCACTTTATTGAGGATGAATGTATCCCAGATTAGTCTCGTAAGGTGTCCTCAAACCTAGGGTCAGTCATGGCTGATTAAGAGAAAAATTAATAAAAAATGAAAAACCCATAACTAATTTTTTTAACATTTAAATTTTGTCACTGTTGATCTTTGAGATACATTTTATACAAAATGATTATATTAATTTAGTTAGTCAAATGAAATATGTAACCAATAATTTTGTTAAAAAAGGGATCATCATGAGTGATCTGCTTATTTTTCTAATCTGGTTTTCAAAAGCCATCTTGTTTACGACCTCTACTCCTTTTTTAAAGCAATAATTTCATCTGGTATGCGAAACTGTATAAGAGCTGCTAACCAAATGTTTCTAAGAGAGCCAGATATGTACTTGGGGAGGTCAATCTTTCCGTTAGTTACCTAAATATTTAAGACAATAAGAGATTGTAATTTTCTAAAAGGAGAAATGAAACGTTATCTAATTTTATCTGGGAGTACTGTATATTTCCTGTACATGAGATGAGTCAATACTGTCAGCAATGCATTTAACATTTCTGATAAAAACAATTCAATTTATTAAAAAAAAAAGTAAGTTTATATTTTTTAATGTTTTCCTCCCTAGATTTCTCCTATAACAGATAGATAGAACCAAAAGATTAGACAGTAGTAATTGAGGATCATCAACACATCTTTTTTTCTGAGAAAATTTATTAACAGAGTTTTTTCCATGCAATGCTTAACAAATTATTATAACATTTGAATAATACCATACAAGACAATTATAAACCGTTTAATTTCAATTTTTATATAACTCCGCACATTACAGTAGTGAGTATTTCCTTAACTAGTTCGTCCTGTGAGTACTTCTGTATGGCGCTGTCGATTACACTGCTTGCGTAAGGTGCTATTACACGAAGAATTAGATTGCTGGACTTCTCCAGAATCCAGTGAAAAATACTTCTTGGCACAATAGTAAGTGATATCTCACCTACCTTCTTCACGTTTACACTTTCGAGCTTTACTTTACACGTATAGCTAGAGCCTTTATTTGATGTGGAAATTGTGCCTACCGCTACCGCTGCGTTTCCAGGGCTAATGATGTTGACTGTCCCTGAAGAAGAGAAGACACCTAATACCTTGGCCTTGTACTGCAGCTGGATCTTTAATTTGGTCAGCCCAATTCCAATGCTGAAATAATAAACTGTCTTATCGGCTTCCACGGTTTCATTTAGATATGAGTCACCGACTAATTGGGCTGTTGCTAAATTACCGACCGTCCCTCCAACCAAATTTAAGCTGCTAACGAAGTTACTGTATTCAGTCTTGGGGATGTCCTGGACGTCGAGATGTTTCTCCACTAAATATTGGTTGGTCTCATGTACCATCTTCCTCAGCTTTTCCATGTAAGGTGGTTCTTCATCTCCTAACCCTAGGGTCCCTTGGAAAGCTTGGAAACAGAGGACTGCAGACAGAAACAGTGAGACACGCATTATTACTGGGTAAAAACGCAGTAAACATCTTGCCTCTCTTAAATAGTATTACAGATTGTCCCTCAATCAATTTAATGATAATTTGAAGTGTTTTATACAGATAAAAGTTTTAATCCATTCCTTCAGCAATAATTTGTACTGACACTTCTTTAATCGAATGAACTGTACGGCTTCTTTACGAATATAGTCTCCAAAAATATGCTTTAAATCGAACACTGGATTAACACTAAAATATATTACAAAGACAAAAATAATGTGGCCGTTTGGGACTGACCAACAGAAGAGAAACTTCTGGAAATGGTTAAAAAGTTCTTGTTAGGGTAGTATTAGACTCAGAAAGTCAACGTACTTTCGTCACAAGCTCTTTGGCATCCAAAATCCAAAAGAATAGCTGGACTCGGGGGCTCATCAATATCGACCCCATTGGGCTCTTTCGTACTGCATGAGATCACTTTGAATGAACACACGTGGTTGAAAGTATTTCTCAAGTTTTACCCAACGTTCTTCTTCATAAAGGATTGGTTGGCGAACTTTTTTAACATTGGCTTGGTGACCAACATTTTTACGCGCCCGGCTCTATAGATCTGCTTATTGAGTAGGAGCTTTACACTTCAGTAATCACTGGGATTTCCATTAAATCAGGTATCTCTGAGGTCTCAACTATTAATTTCTCTGATATAGTATTATAAAAAAGGGAAGTAGGGATTTGACACTGTTCATTTATTAAGGATATGTGGTAAAAGAGTCGGATAATAATAGTTTTTGAAGGGAAAATGTGAATTGGAGGAGTGGTGAAGAGAATGAGCGAATAGAAGAACAATTCACCAGCATCATTTATCATCCACCTTGTACTTCAAATCAACATGTTAAGAAGAAATAGATCTCCTAATTCAGAATTTAATTACAAACCAACAATGATATAACCTTTAGCCCTTAACCCTATATAGACCATGTACACATAGCTTTAAATATAATTTTATTCATTTAAACAGTCCTCTCGATTAACTTATATAAGTGCCCTTGGAGAAATTTGGTTTCAAGATGACCTTTTTTAGCATAACAAGAAAAAAGAACCTTTTCGTTCCTGGTCAATAACTGGTGCTACATATAGAAATATTAAGAGCAATATTGTGATAAAATCATAAATAGGTGGTCTAAGATTATTCAAAGATTTTATTGAGATTTGGGAGTGTGCTAATTGATTTATTGGTTAATAAATTATTAATAAGATAGCTTTCCTTTGAGAATTAGATAAGAAAAATTAACTTCTTGATTTCTCTGTACATTGAAAATTCTTAAAAAATATCAATTATTTACATAATACAAATAATTCATAGGAAAATAACTTTCACATGTGTTAAAGTTATGTTTTTAACTTAATCCTTAACTCAATCCGTTTGTTGCATTAAATTGATCTAGAATTTCTTCTCTGGAAAAAATCATTATTTTGGTGACGGAGAATTTCAACTAGATCGAAAGATAGGAACGGTAGGACCCAGCTGCGAATTGCAGTGAGGAATACAACGGCCTTTAGAGAAAAAGCAGAATGATTTCAGCGATAATAAGTAATAACCAGGGGTTGGTGCTTTGATAGATTACTGATTTCATTTTTTACCTCTCTCGATGTGAATGATTTTGGAGGCAGAGAAAGTGGTAAAGCTTTTGTGGAAAGGTCTAAGGATGATAGTATTAGAGAGGTGTAAATGAGATCTGAAGATGGAGGACATAATCCCCAGGAATTTCTACTTTTTGTTAGTCCTTAATATTATAGGCATCACTTTTAGTATTTTAGAAGTGTACTTTTCCACTTACAAACTTCCGTTTATGGTATGTAAGGAAGAAATATAATTATTAATTATTTGGCTTCTACCAATCCAGTTCGGTTTTGAATCTATTTTAAAGATAATTATATACCATAAAAATCTCCTACAAAAACATGAAATTAAAAAACAAATTCACTGACCTGAGAAGATGAATTTATTTACATTTTCCTGGATCGATTTACCTTTGTTACTCGGGGATACTTCGACCAAGTTTAAATGTTTTGGTACTGTTGGAAAGATGGATTTGCTCTTTTTCTGTTAATAACATTAATTTACTACATTTGAAAGCACCAAATACACCCCGAACATATTTAAGGAATTATAAATACATTATCTAGTATCTCAAACACTAATTCACCTAGATGAGTCTGATTTTTTCTATTTGATATGTGTTACCGTCCTTTCACAAACCTCTCTTGTTTGAATAAATTATAAATTTCTAATACTTTTAATAAAGTAACCTGGTTCTCTGGCTCATTTTCCTGCTTCACCCGTTCATTTAATCATACTTGAAGATTAAAACAGTAGTACCATATAGTGCTTTTTTTGTTTTATAGTAGACAATTTGACTTCTGTAAATTCAAATTCTTCACTCAAATGTTGATCACGGGAAGCTGCATCAGAGCTAGAATCAAATGTTTCTAGGAGGGCCAAAGATGTGCTTGAGGAGGCCAACCTTTGCCCTTTCTCTCCAGAGATACCTACATATATAATTAATGTAAGTTTAAAAACATTTAATTTTAACCAAACTAATTATTAATTATTAGTGATAATCTAAGGCTCCTGGATGGCGAAATAATAATGCATGTTCGCTTTTTTTAAAAATTTAGTATTCTTTTTCAACATTGCTCCAGAGAGGGATAAGTAAATACTGGGAAAGGCCAATCCTCATTTCCCTGCATAATCCTATTTTTTATTTCCTTCCTTGCCTTGGAGTAGTACAGGATTGAAAAGAATTGTTTCAAAACCATTCATAGATTCTGCTATTATTGAACGCGATACAAATAATAGTCAGACACCAAGCAGACTCCGAAACACTGCATAGTGTATAGGTTCAACATTACTACCATAGCTATGAAGCTTAGATTAAAAAAAAATCTTTGCTTGTAGAGGAATTGTGCTACCTAATGATCATTGCATACGTCTTTTACTGTCCTGTGGGAAAAACGTCCTCACAGACAAGTGCTTTTGATTTATATTTCTTTTTTACCTTAAATCGAACATTGAACACAATCACTCATTACTCTAAAGTGTTTGGATCGCAATCTATATTAAAAGAAATTCAGCATCATCAGAAGATCAAAGGGCAATTCGAACATCAATGTTAGTCAGGACAAAGAAAAAAGATTGAAAAAATCTGGTGCAGTGCGCGCATCACAAATCTCCACTCTACATGCGCCCCCAGATTGGAGCGCTCCTTTTTCAGCCCTTCCCGTCCGAATCGGATGCTTCAATTTTTCCTTTTTTCAACTTTAATATTTTGTATTCATCTATGGTTTAAAATTGCTTACAATGAAAACTGCTATTTAAAAAAAAAATTAAAGGAACAGAGCAAATTATTTTGAAAAAATCGTATTTAAGCCCTTTGAACCTATTTGCATTTTCAGTCGGTCGATATTATCCAAAAAGTTGCTGCCACGTCTCCATACAATCACACCTTAAATGTAATATAAATTAATTCTGAAATTTTGGACGATCACAATATATATTCCTTATCTAAGTAAGTTAAAGCTATAAAAAGTAGTAAAATAGAACTGTCATAATTTAATGTTCAGGTTTGTATTAAATTTTTTTTTTTTTTTTTTGCAAGTTGAAAGAGTTCACGAAGAAGTAAGTAGTTATTATTTGTAGGAAATAAATTTTATCATCACAACCAATGAAGAAAATTTTTTTATATAATTTTTTTTAAATTTAAATTAACAAATACAGAAATGCGGATTTTTTTTTATTGACAAGAAGATAGTAATTTCGTATTTTCAGTTAATAGCTATCTTGTCTAAAGATTTAACAAAATGAGTTTCAAATTTTCAAGAAGGGAAAATATCACGACGTTACTAGTTAAGTTATTATCTTGGAGTAAGTTATATTCTGTGTAAATAACATGGCTGAATACTGTCAGCAATGAACTTACTTAATAATTAACTGGGAAAAAAAGGGAATATAATAAAAACATTAAAAATTTTGAAAAAAATATTCAATTTATTGGAAAAAATTGAGTTTTTAAATTTCTAAATGTTTAGCTCCCATAGATTTTTCCTATAACAGATAAATAGTACTAAAAGAGTTGACAGTAATAATTGAGGATCATCAAGACATATTTTTATCTGAGAAAATTTATTTAAACAGTTTCTACCATGTTAACATTTATAAAACTTTACAAATTATTATAATGTTTAATTTATACAGTCCGAGAAAATTCTCTGCTGACTAGTTTTAAAGTTTATAAAAGTCTACACATCACAGTAGTGAGTATTTCCTTAACTTGATCTTGCTGTGAAATTTTCTGTATGGTGCTATCGATGACACTGCTTGCATAGGGTGCGGCTACACGGAGGATGAGATTGCTGGACTTCTCCATAATCCAGTGAAATACACTACTGGGAGTAATATCAAGTGCTATGTCACCTACCTTCTTCACGTTCACACTCTCCAGTTCTACTTCACACTTGTAGCTAGTACCTTTACCTGAAGTAGAAATTGTGCCAACCGCTACTGCTGCATTTCCAGTGTTAATGATGTTGACTGTCCCTGAAGAAGAGAAGACACCTAATACCTTTGCCTTGTACTGCAGCTGGATCTTTAAATCTGTGAGCCCGACTCCAATGCTGAAATAATAAACTGTCTTATCGGCTTCCTCGGTTTCATTTAGATATGAGTCACCGACAAGTTGGGCTGATGCGAAGTTTTCGACCGTACCTCCGACTACGTTTAAGCTGCTAACGAAGTTGCTGTATTCAGTCTTGGGGATGTCCACTACGTCTAGGTGTTTCTCCTTTAAGTATTCGTTGGTCTCGTAAACAATCTCCCTCAAGGTATCCATATAAGGGGGTTCATCTCCTAGTCCGAAGGTCCCTTGGAAAGCCAGGGAACAAAGGACTGCAGACAGGAACAGTGAGGCACGCATTTCGACTGGGGCAGGTAATCATATTAGCCCTCTTAAATAGTATTACAGATTGACCCTCAATCAATCTTATGATAATCTGAAGTGTTTTATAGATAAAATTTTAATCCAATTCTTCGGCAATAATTTTTACCAACAATACTTCAATTGAATAAACTGCACGGCTTCTTTACGAGTACAGTTTCCTAAAATATGCTGTAAATCGAACAATGATTTGACGTCAAAATATAATTTAAAAAAAATAATGGTTTAAGAGTGAATGATAAGAAACGGTCAGAATAATAATATAGTTCATGATTAGCATTATTGAAAACTGGTATGGTGCGCGCATCACACAGCTTTATTTTCACACAGCACATCACTCATCACTATATTTTGGTTTAAATTAATTCTAGCACGTTTCAGAACAAATATTTCTAAATTATTCACTGTGGGAGTCCATTATATCACACAATATCCGTATTCATTTTTCAAATACTAATATTTTAATAGATAGATTCCCTAACTCTAATTTTAACTTTCGGGTTTTCAGAAAATTACTTTTTTAATAATATTGCTAATTTTAAAATTTTAACATTTTTATGTTGCAAAAGTAGGCCAGAAATATAAAGATTAACTAAATTTTACATTGAGCTCTTAACCATTTATTGAGTGTTTGATTGTTATTGAATCCATATTGAAAATACTAAGAATGATTTTATGGAGTTACATCACACTGTTATCTAAAGGGTTCTGGTATAGGTTAAGTAAAATTAAAATGCAATTATTTAATAACTATGTAAATATGACAACAGTTATCACATTAGTGCATGTTTCCGCCAACTTAACGTCAAATAATTGTTTTATTTATGGCTTTTTCTAAGTTTATCAAGTTTTTCATAAATAATACTTATTGTCTGAACAACTATAAATCAATTTATTTTAGCAAATATCATAAAAACTACTATTCCTACGAAGGTAAAGGTCATAAACCACTTTATAGTCCGTTAAACTAGCTTTAATTTGAGTGCTAATAGACATTTGTACGTCACATAGATCCTGAGATATAGATTTCTCAAAATAAATTAAGTAACTACTAATCTTTCAGTATATTTTTAAGAAATTTTGCTTTTTAAAAAGCTATATCTTGAGAACTATTGGACATAAATAGATCTTTTAGGGCTAATATTTCAGTAAATTTACTCTTCTTTAAATAATGTTCTCTCATGACTCGTAATTATACATAGTTTTTATTGAAGTAATCAAAAATTGGGGTGAGATAACTGCCTTTTTTTCTTCCCGGCTTTTGTTCTAATAGTTAGGCGGGGTGATAAAGGACAAGTGGGAAGCGTTGTTTTAGAGACTTTTTTATTGTCGCACTTCGTCTTATGAAAGATTTTTCCCCAACCCAGAAATAGAAAACAAAAAAACAACATTTTGCAAGATTTGGTTATTTAGACTCAGGGAATCTCAAAAACGTATATAAAATGGCAAACTCTAACTCTATTAGGTCAGTTCGAATTTGCCTTCAAATCTAGCAAATTATTATTATCAAAAATATGGAAAATCTTTTCAACAACAGTGTGGAAACTATTTGAATTAGATCGATGTATGCAACAAACATTTTTTTTTTTATCTAGACATCTTTTTAATAAAATTTAAGTCAATTTTGGAAAAAGTGCAAATTTATTCTCTCCGTGCCATTTTTTTTTTTTTTTTTTTTGTAGCGAATTTTATATAATTTTTTTTTAGGGATACTGTATCAAAAAATATGGAGTTTGCTAAATACATTTCTTTTTTTCAATTTTGTTGTTAGTTCGTGTTTCTATAAATTTTTTGCTTTATATTTTATATAATAATTAAGGCAACGTTTAATGATAGAGTTATAAAAAAATAAACAGAAATTTTTCTCACTTGAAGAGAGTGACTATAAATTTTCCTGAATCAACTTGAAACCTACATTAGTTTCGGAAAAACGCGTTTTCTCCCGTTCTGATAACAATAGAGTATACATTTACAAGATATGAAGGCAGTAAAAAAGTGACTCAAATATATTTAAACATTGACAGTATATTGTCTTATATTGAATATTTAAATTGACATGGAAGTGATCGATTCGTGCCATTTGGTAAATTCTATTGTCTTTTTTTGATACCATAAAAATTTGAGGTTGTTGATTGAGTACGCATTATTGATTATGGAACGAAACTGACAATACATAATTTGAGAAAAAATTGTATTTAAAAAAAAAAAAGGAATTGATTTTCGGTTACAGCACACAAAAAACATATAAATCGGTCGCAATCTTTAAATAAAATTTTGGTTTGTAGATGAGTATAATATGGCTTAACTAAATCTAGAGTAAATCTATCACTATTTCTCGATGTGTCCATCACTAATGTCGATAGGATTGGAAAATAGGGCTTAGAAATTCGTTTTCAAAGATCTCCTCCAAGTATACTGAGGAGATAGTGTGAATTTTTACTTCCATTCAAAATTTCATCACTCTATTTTTGCAATATTTCTTATTCCCCTTGTTATACGATGAGTTAGGGTATAGGCTATAAAGGCAATGATCAAATGATATCATTGGGTCAAGGAAATTCTCCATCACTATGATGAGATGTTTTTAAAAGAAGAAATTCTTGGTAAAATGTAGACAATAGGGTAAAGGATCAAGGTAAAAAAAAAATTAAAAATTTAACTGAAGTGAAAATAATTTCCTTTGAATTGCTTTGTAAATATGATTATAATTATGATATTTCAAAAAAAAAAAAAATTACACTTTTTTAGTGTATAGAAAAATAAGGAATGTGGATAGAAACAACAGTAGCCTCACAGGAGACTCACCCACTCCTATCTTATATCAAAAGAAACCCCTCCGAACTGCCAGTATTGCAATAGCAGTTTAACAATAAGCCATGTTTTCCAACGATGCCCATATTTTACACCACACCTCAATAGCTTGGGACTAAGCCAAGATATCTCAAAAACCCTTGGAGACGATGATAAGGCAATAGAATTGGTGTTCCA